>NC_067400.1:196922637-197155593 GCF_016432865.1 Antechinus flavipes | reverse complement strand
ATGAACTGATACTAAGTGAAATGAGCAGAACCAGGAGATCATTATATACCTCAACAATGATACTGTTTGAGAATGTATTCTGATGGAAGTGGATCTCTTCGAGAAAAAGAGCTATTCAGTTTCAATTGATCAAAGATGGGCAGAAGCAGCTACACCCAAAGAAAGAACACTGGGAGATGAATATAAACTGCTTGCATTTTTGTTTTTCTTCCCGGGTTATTTATACCTTCTGAATCCAATTCTCCCTGTGCAACAAGAGAACTGTTCGGTTCTGCACACATATATTATATCTAGGATATACTGCAACCTATTTAACATGTAAAGGACTGCTTGCCATCTGGGGAAGGGGGTGGAGGGAGGGAGGGGAAAAATCGGAACAGAAGTGAATGCAAGGGATAATGTTGTAAAAAATTACCCTGGCATGAGTTCTATCAGTAAAAAGTTATTAAAAATAAATAAATAAATAAATAGTTTCTTTTCCCTTTTTTTTTTTTTTTTTTTTTTTTTTTTTTATGTCTTTGGAATATAGTCCTAGCAATGGCATTGCTGGATCAAAGAATACACACAGTTTTATAGCCTTTGGGCATAGATCCAAATTGCTCTCCAGACTGGCTGGATCAGATCATAGTTCTCCAAGCAGTGTATTAGCGTCCAAATTTTTCCATATTCCCTCCAAAAGTCATCATTTTCCTTTTCTAGGATAATAGCCACTCTGATAGGTACAAAGTGGTACCTTAGAATTTTAAAATTTACATTACTCTAATCAATAGCGATTTAGAGCATTTTTTCATGTCACTATAGTTTTGATTTCTTTGTCATAGGAGAAAGATGATTGGTAGTTAGAACTATTAGAAATCTTGGAACTCAACTACACCCAATCCCATTAATACATAGGTTAAAAAACTGAAGCCTTAAAGCTGGTTTTCCTTAGCCTTTCCTAAGGTAGCTGTACAGGAATCTTTTTGAGTTGTTTTTTTTTTTTAATTGCCTTTTATTTTCAAAACACATGCATGGGAATTTTCAACATTGACCCCTGCAAAACCTTGTGTTCCAAATTTCATCCCCTTTTCCCTACTCCCTCCCCTAGATGGTAGGTAATCCCATATATTAAACATGTGCAATTCTTGTATACATATTTCCGCAAATATTATGCAGCATAAGAAACATATCAAAAAGGAAAAAAGAAAACAAAATATAAGCAAAAAAGATTGAAATATTATGTTGTGTACTGATTGTATAAAAAAATATACAATCTGCCAAGGGAAAATCAGAAACTTTATGAGCAAAACTACAAAACATTTTCCACACAAAATAAAAGTCTGATCTAACCAACGGGAAAAATATTAAATGCTCTTGGATTGGGCGAGCAAATATAATAAAGACAATACTACCTAAATTAATCTTTTTGGCGCTATATCAATCAGACTCCCAAAAAACTACTTTGATGAACTAGAAAAAATAACAAAGTTCATGAACTAGAAAAAATAAAGTTCATATGGAAAAACAAAAGGTCAAGAATTTCAAGGGAATTAATGAAAAAAAAATCAAATGAAGGTGGCCTAGCTGTCTGTACCAGATCTAAAATATATTATAAAGCAGCAGTTACTAAAACCACCTGGTATTGGCTAAGAAATAGATTAGTTGATCAATGGAATAGGTTAGGTTCAAAGGACAAACCAGCCAATACCTTTAATAATATAGTGTTTGACAAACTCAAAGACCCCAGTTTCTGGGATAAGAATGCATTTGACAAAAATTGCTGGGAAAATTGGAAATCAGTATGGCAGAAACTAGGTATTGACCCACACACTTAACACCGTACACCAAGATAAGGTCAAAATGGGTTCATGACCTAGGCATAAAGAAGAGATTATAAATAAATTGGAAGAGCATAGGATAGTTTATCTCTCAGACCTGTGGAAGAGGGAGGAATTTATGACCGAAGAACTAGAATCACTATTGACCACAAAATAGAAAATTTTGATTATATCAAATTGAAAAGTTTTGTACAAACAAAACAAATGCAGACAAGATTAGAAGGGAAACAATAAACTGGGAAAATATTATTTTTACAATAAAAGGTTCTGATAAAGGCCTCATTTCCAAAATATATATAGAGAATTGACTCTAATTTATAAGAAATCAAACCATTCTCCAATTGATAAATGGTCAAAGGGTATGAACAGACAATTCTCAGATGATGAAATCAAAACTATTTATAGACATATGAAAATATGCTCCAAATCATTAATCAGAGAAATGCAAATTAAGACAACTCTGAGATACCACTACACACCTGTCAGATTGGCTAGAGTGACAGGGAAAGATAATGTGGAATGTTGGAGGGGATGTGGGAAAACAGGGACACTGATACATTGTGGTGGAATTGTGAACACATCCAGCCATTCTGGAGAGCGATTTGGAACTATGCTCAAAAAGTTATCAAACTGTGCATACCCTTTGATCCAGCAGTGTTTCTACTGGGCTTATACCCCAAAGAGATTCTAAAGAAGGGAAAGGGACTTGTATGTGCCAAAATGTTTGTGGCAGCCCTGTTTGTAGTGGCTGGAAGCTGGAAAATGAATGGATGCCCATCAAGTGGAGAATGGTTGAGTAAATTGTGGCATATGAACGTTATGGAATATTATTGTTCTGTAAGAAATGACCAGCAGGATGAATACAGAGAGGACTGGCGAGACTTACATGAACTGATGCTAAGTGAAATGAGCAGAACCAGGAGATCATTATATACCTCAACAATGATACTGTTTGAGGATGTATTCTGATGGAAGTGGATCTCTTTGAGAAAGAGAGCTAATTCAGTTTCAATTGATCAAAGATGGGCAGAAGCAGCTACATCCAAAGAAAGAACACTGGGAGATGAATATAAACTGCTTGCATTTTTGTTTTTCTTCCCGGATTATTTATACCTTCTGAATTCAATTCTCCCTGTGCAACAAGAAAACTGTTCGGTTCTGCACATGTATATTGTATCCAGGATATACTGTAACCTATTCAACATGTAAAGGATTGCTTGCCCTCTGGGGGAGGGGGTGGAGGGAGGGAGGGGAAAAATCGGAACAGAAGTGAATGCAAGGGATAATGTTGTAAAAATTACCCTGGCATGAGTTCTATCAAAAAATGTTATTAAAAAAATATTAAGATCGAATTTAAGGTAAAAATAAATAAATAATAAATTCAAAAAAAAAATTATGTTGTGGTCCACATTCACTGTTCTCTCTCTGGGTACAGATAGTTTTCTTCATTACAAGACCATTGAAACTGACCTGAATCATTTTATTGATGAGAGCCCTGTCTATCAGAATAGATCATTGTATAATCTTCCTGTTGCTGTGTATAATCTCCTGGTTCTGTTCATTTCATTTAGCATCAGTTCATGATGTAAGTCTCTCCAAGCCTCTCTGAAATCATACCACTAATCATTTCTTCGAGAATAGCAATATTCCATAATAACATTAATATAACTTATTCATTCTCCAACTGAAGGGCATTCCCTCAGTTCCCAGTTTTTTTATTAAATTTTCAAAATATATGCGCGGATATTTTTTCAACATCGATCCTTGAATTCCAAATTTTCACATCCTCTCTACTCCCTCCCCTAGATGGCAAGTAATCCAATATATATCATACATGTTAAATAGATGTAAAATTCAATATATGTAAACATAGTTGTACAATTATCTTGCTACACAAGAAAGATCAGATAAAAAACAAAATGCAAACAAAAAGAGTAAGAATATTTTGATCCGCACTCATTTCCTGCAGTCCCCTCTCTGGTGTATAGCCATGTACACGTGGCTCTCTTTATTACAAGATCATTGAAAATGGCCTCAATCATCTCATTGTTGGAAAGAGTCATGTCCATCAGAATTGATATAGGTATATAATATTGTTGTTGCCATTTACAATGATCTGTGGGTCTCCTCATTTCACTTAGTATCAGTTCATATCTCTTCAGACATCTCCATAATCTCCTGATGATGGTTTCATATAGAGCATTCCATAACATTCCATAACATTCCATAACTTATTCAGCCATTCTCCAACTGATGGGCATCCACTCAGTTTCCACTGTGAAAAGGCCTGCCATAAACATGTTTGTACATATGGATCTCTTTCCTTTATGATCTCTGGGATATAAACCTAGGAAAAAAAACATTGCTGATACAGTTTGATAACTCTTTGAGCATAATTCCAAATTGCTCTCCAGAAGGGCTGGATCCATTTACAATTTCACTAATTACGTATTAGTGTCCCAGTTTCCCTACATCTCCAACAATCATCTTTTCCTGTCATCTTAGCCAATCTGAGAGGTGTGTAGTATCTCAAGAGTTGTCTTAATTTTCATTTCTCTGATCAATAGTGATTTAGAGCACCATTTCATAGGACTAGAAATTATTTTAATTTCTAGATCTAAAAATTCTTTGATCATTTTTCAATTAGAAAATGGGTTAGAATTCTCATAAATTTGAGTCAATTATATATTTTAGAAATGAGGCCTTTATCAGAACATTTAATTGTAAAAATGTTTTCCCAATGTATTGCTTCCCTTCTAATCTTGTCAGCATTAGTTTTGTTTATGCAAAAACTTTTTAACTTAATATAATCAAAGATGTTCAATAATCTTTGGTCACAAATGCCTTCCCTCTCCATGGAACTCAGTTAAATTATCCTGTGTTCTAATTTGCTTTCTAATTTCACTAGTTTCAATTTTCCCAACAGTTTTTGTCAAAGTGAGTTCTTATTCCAAAAGCTGGGTTTTTTTTTTTTGGGGGGGGGGTTGTCAAACACTAGATTACAGTAGTGATTGACTATTTTGTTCTGTGTACCTAACCTAGTCTACTGATTGACTAGTTCTTAGCCAAATGGTTTTGATGACAGCTGCTTTATAATATAGTTTTAAATCTGGTACATTTAGGGCACTTTCATTGGCATTTTTTCCATTAATTCCTTTGAAATTCTTGACCTTTTTTTTCTTCCAGATGAACTTTGTTATTTTTTTCTAGATCTGTAAAATAATTTCTTAGGAGTTTGATTGGTATGGCATTTAGGTATTCTTCCAGTTGTTTAGATCTGACTTTATTTGTGTGATGAAAGTGTTTCATAAATTATGAAACTTCCAGACTTTATCTTGACAGGTAGACTCTCAAACATGTTATATTATCTGCAGTTAATTGAAATGGAATTTCATTTATCTCTTGCTGTTGGACCTTGTTGGTAACATATAGACATGCTGATGATTTATGTGCATATATTTTATATCCTGCAACTTCACTAATATCGTGAATTTTTTCTAGTAGTTTTTTAGTTAATTTCTAGTATTCTCTAAGTATATCAGCATATAATCTACAAAGACTTATAATTTGGCTTCCTCATTACCCACTCTAATTACTTTCATTTGTTTTTCTTCTCTCATTGCCCAAACTAACATTTGTAATTCAATGTTGAGTAGTTATGGCAATAGTGGGCCACCTTGTTTCACCTCATTGTTTAATTTGATGTGATGTAGAAGAGCTTTCACTTAGTTTCCATGACATTCTAAAATATTATATGTTTCGTTATTTTATAGTTTTTTCCAGGCTGTTTTTTTTTTTTCTCTAAACACAAGGCATTAAAAGCATCTAGTCATTCTATTCTGTTTTCCTTGTACATTACAATTTACCAATTACTACATGTTTGGATGTGAATTTTGCTAAGAATTACTGAAACCTTAAGAGTCACCTCTTATGTTTTGTACATACCACTTGTCCTTTGTCTTGGCATCTATCTAGCACACTAATTTCTATTACTAAGTCTTTTTCAATTATTATTTTCTGTGAATTAGAAATTTTTGTACATCAGTTTTCAAGGAAGTTTTAAAAGCTGAAAAACAGTAGACTTGGAACAAAGCAAATTTAATTTTGGAAAAATGAGCTTTTTTATTAACAAAACCCATTTTATTTACTCCTACTTCTACCATTTCCCATGTTTTGGAGGAAGAGAATTGATTCATTTCATATTATCAGGTCCACTCTCTCTTTGCCAACAGTTGATTTGAAAATTATTTTTACAAAATATGATTTTTTATTTGAGCAAGAAGTCTTGTGAATATATGCACCTAGTACTCCCATTGGTAAACTTTTAATGTTATTTTTGCTTATTTACAGTTATGCTTCTCAGTTTAAAATAATTTTACTTTAGTTAAAATTAAGTTGGCTTTAATATATAAACTCAGGAGAGGCTATGTGATTTTTGCCACTTTATCTCTAAAAATCTATATCCAGTATACTTTTCTGAAACCTATGAGCATTAAATGATTTAAGTAAGAGATTTTTGGGAGTATTCCTAGAGGAAATAGTATACAAGACACATGTACAAATACATGTAGTATGCATGTATACTGTAGCTTTTACTTAGAAATCTTTGTAGATATGTATAGAAAAATATATACATTCAAATACATGTATATTTATCAACAAATATTTATAAAGCAATTATCATTTGCTAAGTATTGCAGATATTCAGCAGAAGCAAAAAAATACTTCCTGCTCTCACATTCCTATAGAGGAGACAATGAGACATACGCAGAGTAGAGGAGTAAACACGAAAGGTGAAGCTGACTGGGAAAGACATTCTGTGAATGAAATTTCATTTGCATCTTGAATGAAGCTAAGGATTTTGAGAGGTGAAGGTGAAAAGAGCTCTATTCCCTAGCCATGGGGGCTATTTATCCAGGACACTGTTTGCCTACTACTCCCTTTCACAGTATAGACTATATATGTGGATATATTATACGTGCACATGTGCACACACCCACTTTATAAATAAAAGTAGTACCTAAAAAGTAGTTTCTTTATTATTCTTTGTTATACATTGAATTTTTATTAAATATTATCAAGTTCATAATAAAAATGTTAAATGACTTCTCAGAGGAATAAATAATGCATGATATTTTTAAATTTGCAATTTGATGTGGTATTAAATAATCTTGTTTTGGGGAACATTAAAGAACTAACAATTTATTAAATGCATGCATTCTTAAGTGTTTTACACAAAAGATATTTCTCCCAAACAGAAACAAAAGGGGGATATGCCATTTTTACTTCACAGTAGTTGATTTAGTGTTTTGGTTTTATTGAAAAAGGATAAAGCTTAAAATAGCAATTTAACCGAAATATATACTTTAGTTACAATTTTTTGGTACTTGAGTTTGAAGGGGGCCATTTTAGATTGTGTTATTTTCTCTTAATTGAATAATTTCTCCCCCCTCTAGCAATATACTTTTTGAGAACATGGTATCAGATTTCTTAATCTAGAAATGGTTAACTTTGATCAGGCAGTCAGTCACTGGGAGGGAATTTAGGAGAAATGGTAGATTTATTTAGCTGCCTAGCCATGATTTTTCAATATAGGAACATAGAGTAAATGGAAGGAAACGTTGAAGAGGAAAGTGATTGGACTCAATGAAATGGACCAGTTGGCAGGACCAGAGTCCACGACATAGAAGGCCAGTGAAGTCACTGGCTAAGATTAAGGTTAAGATCCTGGCTAAGGTTAAGGTTAAGCAAAAAGCTTTGGGACAGTGCTCCCTACATTCTAGGCGGAGAGCTCAAATCTAAAAAGTGAACAAGGCTACAATCACAACAGGAAAGATTCAAAAGATAAACTCCGTAGTAGGCAACAATATCAAGATGTCTACTATGTGAAGGCTTGGAGGACAATGTCAATTAGTCTCAGGTCCAAAAGATCCACTAGGAAAAACTCAAAAAGAATTTCAAAAAGTAAGACAGAGGGAGATATAAAAGAAATGAGAATGCTGAAAAAAGCCTCAACAACTCAAAATAAGGAAACACAAAAATTGACTGAAGAAAAATTATTTAAAAATAAGAATTGACCAAATGGAAAAGGAAGTAGAAGAGCTAACTGAAGAAAATTCCTCCAAAATTGGAATTGGGCAAGAGAAAACTAATGACTCTAGAGAGACTCCAGAATTAGTCAGACACACAAATGCAGAGTTGGTAGATTTGTGAATTGCTCTAACAATTCTGGAAAGCAATTTGGAATTAGACCCAAAGAGTCCTATAAAATCCTTTGCTCAAGCATTACCACCACTAGATCTGTATTTCAGAGATAAAAAAAAAAAAAAAAAAGGGAAAGGATAAAGGTCCACATGTACAAAAATATACATAGTAGCTCCTTTTGTAGTGACAATTGGGAATGAGGGGCTGCCCATCAATTGGGGAATAGCTGAACAAAAAGTTTAGGAATGTTCTTGAATACAATTATTCTACAAAGAAAAAGTGAGCAGGGCATTCCAGAAAAAAAAAAATACATGGACTAGTCCTATGTAAAGTGAGCAGAACCAGAACACTGTATAGTTAACAGCAATACTCTGTGATTTAGGAGTATGATATATCATCTGCTCAGCACAACTGTGATCCAAGACAGTTCCAAAAGACTTGATGTGGAAAATGTTACTCACATCCAGAGAGAGAACTACACAGTATGAATGCAGATCAACAGAGATTATTGTCACTTTTTCATCTATTTTTTCCTTTTTACTAGTTTTTCCCTATTTCTGATTCTTCCATCATAAGAAGACTAATACAGGGATATGTTTAACATGATTGTCCATGCCCACTCTCTTGGGGAAAGGATACAAAAATGAAAGGAAGGGAAATGTAAAACTCAAAAAACTCAAAATGTTTAAAAATGAAGGTTGAAATTTTATCTTTACATGTAACAAGTACTAATATTATAAATATATAACATAAATATAAATGCTCTCGTGTGCTACTGCTTCTCCTCGCCCTGGGATTGCTATCATTTACTGTGACCAATAACCCTGATCCAAGTATAGGCAAAGCATCAGAGATCTGCCTCAGTGCTAGCAAAGAGACCCCTGTAATTTTCTTCTGAGCAGCTGTTTTTGATCCCTTTAATTGTTTATGGGTTGAGATTTCCAAAAGTAGCTGTTGTTCATTTACTGGCTCCCAAGATCTGCTCCCAATTTTCTGAGGCCAGCATTGTGTTGGCATAGTATGAACTGGACTGTGTTCTACTCGCACCCAAGTGCAACAGATCTTTCCTGCTCACCAAGTTGTCCCGATCTAGAAAACTGTTTTCCTATCTTCTTTTTGTGAGTTCTGATACTCTACAGTTTTAGTCAGTGTTAAAGATATTTGGAGGGATTTGGGAGAGAGTTTGGATGAATCCATGCCTATACATTGTCATCTTTCCTCTGAACCCTAATTGTCTTAATTGACACATCTGATGTGTACAGGACCTCACACCTTTGATCATCTGAATACTGTCTTTTGATTTTCAAGATTTCATTCTCTTGGTTTTTCAACTTCCTATTTCAGCATTCCTTTTCAAGTACTTTTAAGGTATTTCCATTTGTGTTATATAGATATTAGTGGATATCCTGACTGCAGACTCAGCACTTTATCCACTGTGCCAAAACTTGAATTATCTACCTCTTAATTTTTCAGAAACTATTAGAAAAAGGATATTGGGATTAGATCTAGCTATTTAACTATGGAATTGTTCTGATATTCCAGTAAAATATTCAACTGAATCATGTTAGCAACATGATACTCTGATGTACAATCACACATATTTCAAGTGTACAATATCATACTATTTTTCATCTCAGAAATATTTTTTCTCTGGTCTATTCATGAAATTGAAGAATGTGATATTGTTTTAATTGTTATATGTATTGTTCTCTGGTTATATGTATTGTTCTCTATTGTTTTCTTGGGGTCTCTGGGAGCAGTCTTCCTTTCAGTTCAGTAATCATCACAAGAACAGTCAGGTTCAAGATGGTGGAGCAGGCATACACAACTCTCTAAGCTCCTCTCATTACCCTCATAACCAACTATTTAATCCAGCCTCAAAAATAACTCTTCACTGCTTAAATTCATGAAGATAAGAAGCACTACAACTTACCAGCCCATCCGGAAGCTCGCCAGGAAAGGTTTGTCCTGAGGGGCCAGGAACAGACTAGCACAGGCAGCGAGAGGCTAGCATCCTGAGCAGACCAGGGGCGGGGGTGATCTCTGTGGCTAGAGAAGTTATAGGAATCACTCTGCTATAGGCTAACTGTTCTGCCTTGATTACAAAGCAGTAAACTGGCAGAGAAGTTAAAGCCTAAAACAGAGGGTCCTCTAAAAAACGCCAAAACCTAACGAGATCTGGCTGTAACCCCTCAAACCCGGAAGTGACTCAGGCAGACTTTACCGCAGCCCTGTGGCCACATCCGGCAGTTCTGGGCTTTTGCGGGGGCAGTTACTAATCTGCACGCCAGGGGAGCACAGCCTGGGCAGCCTCTGATCAGCAGAGTGGGGGGCTCGGCCTGGGGCAATAGAACCCCCCCAGCTGACTATGCTTTCTGGTAGACACTTCTGGTCCCTGCAAATCCATTCACTGCTCAGCTGCTAATGCCCATAGCCCCAGGGCAGGGTTTGGCTTGGGGCAGTGAAACTCTCACTGTTTAGTGTCTAGCCCCAGGGCAGTCTTTGTCTCACACAGCTGAGGTTCTTTGAAAGGCACTTTCCCATCCAGGCCCTGCAGGCCTGAGTTACTTTCGGGTGGGGAACTCTTTCCCAGAGCACTCCAGTACCTCACTGCTTTTTGTAGCTGGTCGGCAGGTCAGCTACCCGTCCATATACCTTTCACTGCTCTGCAGAGGAAGCTGGTAACCTCCTGGCTCTGAAGGCAGACCTTACAGGCTTTAACAAAATGAGTAAAAAAATCAAAAGAACGATTGATAGTTTTTACACAGAAAGAGAACAGCTTTTCAACCCTGAAGAGACTAATAGCAGACAGTCTCCAGACAATTGTTGGTCTCCAATACAAAAGGCTCTCCTAGAAGAAACTATTAAAAACCTTAAAAGAGAGCTAGAAGAGAAATGGGGAAAGACACATAACTCACTAAAAGGAAAATTTGAATGTGAATTGGAAAAGGTAAAAAACAGAGTTTGCGAATAGGAAAAAGAAAATGACTCACTAAAAAAAAAAATTAATGAAATGGAAAAAAATTCCATAGAGTGAAACAACTCAATTGGACATATACAAAAAGAAGTAAAAAAAAGCTAACGAAGAAAATAACTCACTAAAAATTAGAACTGAACAAATAGAAATGACTGATTCATTGAGACATCAAGAATCAGTCAAGCAAAACCAAAAAAATTAAAGATTGGAAAAAAATGTCAAATATTTACTTGGAAAAACAACAGACCTGGAAAATAGATCTAGGAGAGATAACCTGAGGATCATCGGACTACCAGAAAATTATGATGAAAAAAAGAGCCTAGATACTATTTTACAGGAAATCATCAAAGAGAACTGCCCAGAAGTAATAGAACCGGAAGGGAAAATAGGCATTGAAAGAATTCATCGAACACCTTCTGAAAAAGACCCTAAAATAAAGACTCCAAGGAATATTGTGGCCAAACTTCAGAATTTCCAGACTAAAGAAAAAATTTTACAAGCAGCCAAGAAAAAACAGTTCAAATACCAAGATGCAACAATAAGGGTCACGCAAGATCTGGCTGTCTCAACATTAAAGCATCAAAGGGCCTGGAATCAGATATTCCGAAAGGCAAAAGAACTTGGAATACAGCCAAGAATAAACTATCCAGCTAAGCTGAGTATTTTTTTCCACAGAAGAAGATGGACATTTAATGAAATAGAGGAATTCCATCTATTTCTAAGGAAAAAACCAGACTTCAACAAAAAATTTGATCTTCAACAACAGGAATCAAAAGAAGTAGAAAAAGGTAAAAGGAACTCTTGAGAACTGTATTTCTGTTGTGAATATACATAAAAACCATATGTATAATTTGATTTTACCGATATAACATAAAAAAGGGAAGTAGAAATGGAAAGGGGATAGCGTCAGAAAAAGGGAAGAAGGGAGATAAAAAGAGGGAAACTACATGCGACAATGAGGCAAAGGAAACCTATCATATATGAGGGAACTTAGAGAGGGAGAGGAACATTGTGTGAATCCTACTCTCATCAGAGTTGGCTCAAAGAGGAAACAATTGACATATTTTTTTACAGAGATTCTTCTCTCACTTCATTAAAAAGTGGGAGAAGAAAAGGGAGAAGGAAAAAGAGTAATAAGGGAAGGGTACAAGAAAGGGGAAGGGATTCAAAGGGAAGAGGGAGGGATACTAAAGAGGGAGAGCTGTGCGACGTTAGTGGGACCAATAGGGAAGAAGGGAAGGAGGGCAAGAAAAAGAAAAGTATAATCTGGGGATATTAGGATGGCAGGAAATGCAGAATTGGTTATTTTAACTGCAAATGTGAATGGGATGAATTCTCCCATAAAGAGGAGGCGGATAGCAGATTGGATCAAAAGTCAGAACCCTACAATCTGTTGTTTACAGGAAACACATTTAAAACAGGGAGATACATACAGACTAAAGGTAAAAGGCTGGAGCAGAATCTATTATGCTTCAGGTGAAGTCAAAAAAGCAGGGGTAGCCATCCTTATCTCAGATCAAGCAAAAGCAAAGATTGATCTAATTAAAAGAGATAAGGAAGGAAACTATATCTTGCTTAAGGGTACTATAGACAATGAAGCAATATCATTATTAAACATATATACACCAAGTGGTATTGCATCTAACTTCCTTAAAGAGAAGCTAAGAAAGTTGCGAGAAGAAATAGACAGCAAAACTATAATAGTGGGAGATCTCAACCTTGCACTCTCAGAATTAGATAAATCAAACCACAAAATAAATAAGAAAGAAGTCAAAGAAGTAAATAGAATACTAGAAAAGTTAGATAGGATAGATCTCTGGAGAAAACATAGTGGAGACAGAAAGGAGTAGACTTTCTTTTCAGAAGTTCATGGAACCAATACAAAAATTGACCATATATTAGAACATAAAAACTTCAAACTCAAATGCAGTAAGGCAGAAATAGTAAATGCATCCTTTTCAGACCATAATGCAATGAAAATTACATTCAACTAAAAGCCAGGGAAAAGTAGACCAAAAAATAATTGGAAACTAAATAATCTCATACTGAATGTTATTGAGTGAAACAGCAAATCATAGACATAATTAATAACTTCACCCAAAAAAATGACAATAATGAGACATCATACCAAAATGTGTGGGATGTAGCCAAAGTGTTAATAAGGGGAAATTTCATATCTCTAGAGACCTACTTGCATAAAATATAGAAAGAGAAGGTTAATGAATTGCGTTTGCAACTAAAAATGCTAGAAAAGGAACAAATTAAAAACCCCCAGTCAAACACTAAACTTGAAATTTTAAAAATAAAAGGAGAGTTCAATAAAATCGAAAGTAGAAAAACTATTGAATCAATTAATAAAACTAAGAGTTGGTTCTATGAAAAAACCAACAAAATAGACAAACCCTTAGTAAATCTGATTAAAAAAAGGAAAGAGGAAAATCAAATTGTTAGTCTTAAAAATGAAAAGGGAGAACTCGCCACTAACAAAGAGGAAATTAGAGCAATAATTAAGAGTTACTTTGCCCAACTTTATGCTATAACAAATTCGACAACTTAAATGAAATGGAAGAATACCTTCAAAATTATAGCTTGTCCCGATTAACAGAGGAAGAAGTAAATATCCTAAACAGTCTCATCTTAGAAAAAGAAATAGAACAAGCTATTAACCAACTCCCTAAAAAAATAATTCTCAGGACTAGATGGATTTACATGTGAATTCTACCAAACATTTAAAGAACAATTAACTTTAATGCTATATAAATTATTTGAAAAAATAGGGATTGACGGAGTCCTACCAAACTCCTTTTATGACACAGACATGGTACTGATACCTAAACCAGGTAGGCTGAAAACAGAGAAAGAAAATTATAGACCAATCTCCCTAATGAATATTGATGCCAAAATCTTAAATAAAATATTAGCAAAAAGATTACAGAAAATCATCCCCAGGATAATACACTATGACCAAGTAGGATTTATACCAGGAATGCAGGGCTGGTTCAATAGTAGGAAAACTATTAGCATAATCAACTATATCAATAACCAAACAAACAAAAACCATATGATCATCTCAATAGATGCAGAAAAAGCATTTGATAAAATCCAACATCCATTCCTAATAAAAACACTTGAAAGTATAGGAATAAATGGACTTTTCCTCAAAATAGTCAGGAGCATATATTTAAAACCATCAGTAAACATCATATGCAATGGGGAAAAACTGGAACCTTTCCCAGTAAGATCTGGAGTGAAGCAAGGTTGCCCACTGTCACCATTATTATTCAATATTGTAAGAGAAACACTAGCCTTAGCAATAAAAGTCGTGAAAGAAATTAAAGGAATTAGAGTAGGTAATGAGGAAACCAAACTATCACTCTTTGCAGATGATATGATGAACCCCAGAGAGTCTACTAAAAAGCTATTAGAAATAATCCACAACTTTAGCACAGTTGCTGGATACAAAATAAATCCCCATGAATCCTCAGCATTTTTATACATCACCAACAAAATGACAGAAAAAAATAATGATGAATGTTGGAGGGGATACGGGACAACTGGGACACCGATGCATTGTTGGTGTAGTTTTGAATGAATCCAACCATTCTGGAGAGCAATCTGGAACTATGCCCAAAAAGTTATCAAACTGTGCATACCCTTTGATCCAGCTGTGTTTCTACTGGGCTTATACCCCAAAGAGATACTAAAGAAGGGAAAGAGACCTGTATGTGCAAAATGTTTGTGGCAGCCCTGTTTGTAGTGACTAGAAACTGGAAGTTGAACGGATGCCCATCAATTGGAGAATGGTTGGGTAAATTGTGGTATATAAATGTTATGGAATATTATTGTTCTGTAAGAAATGACCAGCAGGATGAATATAGAGAGGCTTGGAAAGACTTACATGAACTGATGCTAAGTGAAATGAGCAGAACCAGAAGATCATTATATACTTCAACAATGATATTGTATGAAGATGTATTCTGATGGAAGTGGATTTCTTTGACAAAGAGACCTAACTCAGTTTCAATTGATCAATGATGGACAGAAGCAGCTACACCCAAAGAAAGAATACTGGGAAATGAATGTAAACTGTTTGCATTTTTGTTTTTCTTCGTGGGTTTTTTCTATCTTCTGAATCCAATTCTTCCTGTGCAACAAGAGAACTGTTCGGTTGTGAATACATATTTTATATCTAGGATACACTGCAACATATTTAACATATATAGGACTGCTTGCCATCTAGGGAAGGGGGTGGAGGGAGAGAGGGGAAAAATCAGAACAGAAGTGAGTGCAAGGGATAATGTTGTAAAAAATTACCCTGGCATGGGTTCTGTCAATAAAATGTTATTATAATTTAAAAAAAGGAAGAAAGAAAGAAAAGGAAGGAAGATTTGAAATGCTATTGTGAGTATAATTTTTTCTTCTTCTTTGTATTTGTTGTTCTACCTGGCACATGTTAGGTGGAATAAAAAATTCAGAGACTTTTTTCTACTTGAAAATATCCCACTATATTTAGGAAAAGACATTTCTAATGAATTAGAATCCATCTCAAAGTAGGGGATCTCAATGTATTTAGGTAATTCCAAAGTTATTGAGGCTATGTCAATTTAACATGAGTTCTGTCTGGTCCATCTTACTGAGTTAGAAAAGATTTTAAATGTGGATCAAGTGCTAGATGGCATTCTTGTCATTTGTCTGAAAAGGTCATTAATGGGTTCTTGTATTTGAATGGGGTATTCATTCACAGCAACCCCATAAAATTATTCTATCAAGAATAAGAGGGTGGTTATTACAAACAGCAATGGAAAAATAATTTCCACAAATGAAATTCCTAATGTGAATCTATCTATGGAAATGGTGTTTGTTACCTATAATATAAACAATTTCAACCTCTGTCTTCAGAGTGGGGGATAGCTGAACCCCAAGTGAGCACACACAGACCTAGTTTTCTAAAAAGTGATAAGAATTCCACCTTATGATTGTAATTAGTAACCTTAATTAATTAATGATTAAATTAAATAATAAATGAATAAAAATTGTCTCAAAATGAATCATCAGAGTAGCAAGTTTGTGTTTATGTCGAGGAAATAATGTCACTTGAAGCCAGTATAATATCCAGAAAGAATAAGTCACTGACACACTAACTTCTGCTGACACTCTTGACCCTTTGTCACATTAATGTCACTCTAACTGGCACTGTCATTATTCACTTCATTGCATTTTAGTATACCTGGATTTTAGCAAGCTTTTTTGGACTATCTTTTAAATATCTTGTGGGACTGGGGAGATGTGAACTCAATGGGAGAATGCAGTTACACAAATTCAGAATTTCTTGAATTATTAAAATGAAAGATATGAATTAATTGGGATTAATACAAGGATGGAAAGTTTTCACCAGTCAAGAATGCCCCAGTGCTCTGCCAGTGATTAATTTATCATTTATATTAATAACTTTAAAAAATGAAATGCTTCATCAAATTTGTGTTTCACATGAAGTTTGATGACAAAACTGATATCCACAAAATGGAGAAATCTTTTAAGATGAGGCTTTTAACAGATATGCCTGGAAAGTCTTGCATTTGAGTTAAAGCAATAAATTCTGCCAGTAGAAGATGGATATAAGAAATTCAAGTTGGGTAGGTTTTTTTGGTTTGTTTTTGTTAAGACATTTTGTGGTTTGGAATAGACTGAGGTCCATTTGAGTCACTAGTGTGATATGACCAGATAAGCTGAGAATGGGTTAGGAATCATTATAAAAAAATGAAGTTCTTCATAAGAACAATTTATTCCATTCTGGTTAGATTCCATTTGGAGTAGTCTATTTGATTTCCAGTGCTATTTTTGTTTTAATTAAAAGACTGGATTTCTCCATTTTAGCAAGACTTGAAATGCAGGAACAATTCAACAGGGATGGGTTCTTTGGCTGCTCAGCATGATAGCTTTGATCTGCTCTTTTTCTAACCTGCACCAGTGTACCTCTCCTTAGGCAACCTTGTGACCCTCTGCTCCCAAGGGCTGAACAAACCCGTGCTGGGAGTGTGAACCCCATGATGGCTTAGCCCACTACAGCTCAGCACTGCCAATCCCAAGGGCTCCACAAGTAGCAGCTCTTCCCTGTCTACTCCCATCCCCTTCTTCAGCTAGGATTATGAGTGGATACTCCCAGTTCTAGGGCTAGGTTTTAGGAGCTGAAAGATTTTTCATGAATACAAGGTCACGTCCACCTTCTAATGGAAATGAAAGACTAGGATAGAGGAAGAATATCAATGCTAAAGTTTAAAAAACTTGTCCTCAGGAAGGCAATTTGGAGAGTGAGAAGTACTAAGATTCACCCACAGGCATCTGCTGAATGAATTGTAGCCATTTAGCTTAGACCAGAGAAATTGTGAGAGGAATTGGGTCACCTCTACGCTGATCCCCACTAAATGAAATCAGAGACTGGGAAGGTAGAAAAGCAAAAAGGGTTTATGAGGATCTCTGGAGGAAGGACATTTCCCAACAGAAAAGGTGTCATCTGTAGAGCACTGGGAAATACATACAGCAGAGAGTACTTTATATGGCCCTAGAAGAACTCCCCAATCCTCTCTGACCTTTTATCCCATTGGCTGGAATCAGATTGGAAATCTACGGGAGAATAAAACCTGCTCAGAGACTAGGAACAGGAAGCTAAGGATACCAGCAATGACATTCTTTACCATGTTAGGAACTAAATGCTGAGGTGGTAAAAAGCAAAGGAGGAAGGGAAAGGTATGCTTGCCTAAGAGAGCATAACTTGGTAATCAAGTGATAACTAAAGATACCTTTTTAATTTTCATATGGACATGTAGTACGTTTATTACTCTTGAGTCGAGTTTTAAATAACTTAAGTTTCTGAGCCTCTCCTGTATGTTTCTAAACTCAACTCCATATGTGATTATGGAGAAAAATACAGCACATATACATCCAGAAATAATCCCCTAAATATAAACTTGAACAAGAGTTTCACCAATCAATATTATTATTACTTTTTACCAGTAGACCTTTTTTTTTTTTTGCTAGAAAATTTGACAAATAATATTTTGTTAATGTTCCTCCTCATCAGTTCCTACCAAAAAGCAGTAAGTTTCAAGTGGAAAATTTGAAGATAGAGCAAACAGGAGTTACAAAAATTTAAACAATTAACAAGGAGAAAGACAATTTCCCTAGTGGAATTCACAATTCATCAGGAGGAAGAAGTCATTAAAGGGAATGAGGTAAAAATATACAAATTACTAGCAGGCCTGCATTTGGAAGTATGTCTATCTCTGCAGCTAGCTCACTTATTATTATTATTATCATTATCATTAGATTGGCTTCTTTTTTTACATGGTAAGAGGAACTAACACAGCCAGAATATTTTTTCCTGCTTTGGGGATCAGGGACTTTCCATTGCTTCACAACCTTCTGGAAGCAGATACTCTTGGCTCTTCCACATGGGCTGAAAGCAGGAAGAACATAGCTTGCATGCTTTTGGGGAAAGGTCTCTGCTTTACATTTTTGTTGTCCTTGGAAAATTATATTTTGAACGTACTGTCCTCATTCTCCATCCAGAATAACTCTCTGGAATCCCAAGTAGGCATAAGCATTGCCTTTTACTAGCTTTCACATTGGCTTATAGGAAAGAGTTGATGTCAAGGATAAATAAAGAGATAGCAACTAGTCAGCCTTGATGAATTCATGTCACCTGAACTACATTAACTATATTCTTAGGTTCAAAAAGAGCTGGTAGATTATGGTTGGGACATTATCAATGATATTTGAAAGATCATAGGAAAAATACAAATAGGTACCACAAGTTTAGAGAATAAAAATGTCCTGATTTTCAGGGGGGAAAAAAAAGAGACCTTGCACACTACACACTAGTGAGTTTGACTTGGAGTCCCAGGAAAATACTAGAAGACATTATTAAAGAAGTAATTGTCAAGAGTAGAGGGCCAGTATTGAATAAGTCCATGTATAGGAAGAGCCCATTCCATCTATTACTTGAGACCTGCCCCCTGTAAGGGACAGCAGTCCAAAGAATTGGCTCCCCACATTCTTTAACAACGGCTCAAGATAAATTTAGGATAATCTTGACGAAAAATGCATGTGACAGGAATAAGGCAGCATAACTATGCTATTTACCATTTTTGTTTTAACAAATACCTTGTCATTGATGGTTACTATTATTTACAACTCTGTTATCATAGATATCTTGTTATTGCTAGTTACTGTTTTTTGCAATTCTGTTTTACAAATATCTTGTTATTAATGGTTACTGTTATTTATGACGGTGTTGATAGATACCTTGTTATTGCAAATTAAGATCAAACTGAAATGTTGAAGTGTTAACCCTGGAATGTATATACTGCCATCTGGAGGTAGTTGGTGTAAATACAACACTAGCTTAAAGAGTAAAAACTTTGGCTTTCAGATTAATAAACGAAAATCACAAAACAAATTGCCATTCTGGCTCGTGCATATTCAAATCACACACACTCACAATATTCACCAGAGCTGACTCCTAAAGTTGGCGCCTGAACAGACAAGGATTTGAATGATTTGGCAGGGGACCATGCTTTGCTGAGCAAAGGCGAGAAGTGAAAGTAGTTTATCACCAGGCTAATACAAGGATTCAGATATAAAAAATAAGATATAAGAAATAAAATTGATTCTTTAAGAGGTGTGAATATATGGAGTTGCTGACAAGCCCACTAGAGGACAAGCTCACTAGAAGCTCGGGGCTTCAGCCAGGATTCAGTCAAGGAGATTCACAAGCCAGAGAAGGCAGCTTAAGCTCTCAGAACCAAGGAGAGAGATAAGCCTCTAAGAAAGGTTACTGGGCCCAAGGAAGAAGACAAGACTTTGAAAGAGACAATAAAAAATTTGGACTTTAACTTCTGGCTGCATTTGAGATGATTATCACTCTGAACTGAAAGGAAGGCTGCCTCCTTCAGAAGCCCCCCAAGAAACCTGTTCCCAGAGAACATTATATTTTAGAGAAGAATATTATACTTTATTAATCACTTAATGATGGCAATTCATCATTTAATCAGTGGGGAAGCAATTTAAATTTTAATGAGACAATTTTCCCTTTTTCCCTAAGAAATACTAATGCCAATTGTAAGAAAACATTAGCTGGGGGGGAAATCAAAAATGTCTTTACTTGAAATGATACAAAGGTGTCAGAATGCTGGAACTTCTACTCTTCAAGCTGCAGTAATGGGTGCTGTGCTAAATCAGGACAAATCTCCATCTCAGAATTTTTCAAATTCTAGTAGATGCTCTAATTGTGGACAATTGGGTCATGTAAGGAAAAACAGTACTCTCCAAATAGTCAACTCTTACCAGCTCCAATGAATATCATGAGGGTATGAGTGTGATTTGAATACTGAACTCCATCATAATTCAGTAAGTAAACTTTTGACTTTAAGTTCAAAATACAGGAAAGGGTTCTGAATGTTCTCAGAATGATAGGAAAATAATTTGATATCAGGAGACTATTCCGCAAGTCAGCTACCATCCTGACAAACAATGAGATCTGCACTTTCCTTTATTCCCCCCTTAAGTGGTACCTGCAAACAATACCTTATTTATTAACAGAATAAATGCATGCTACTTCAGGAAGCACTGGCCTTGATTTGTCCTCCTTGGTATCATACCAAATTACTGACAACATGGCAATATGTTGTCTGTTCCGATTTTTCCCCTCCCTCCCTCCCTCCACCCCTTCCTCTAGATGGCAAGCAGTCCTATATATGTTAAATATGTTGCAGTATATCCTAGATACAGTATATGTTTGCAGAACCAAACAGTTCTCTTGTTGCACAGGGAGAATTGGATTCAGAAGGTAAAAATAACCCGAGAAGAAAAACAAAAATGCAAATAGTTCACATTCATTCCCCATTGTTCTTTCTTTGGATGTAGCTGCTTCTGTCTATCATTTATCAATTGAAACTGAGTTAGGTCTCTTTGTCAAAGAAATCCACTTCCATCAGAATACATCCTCATACAATATCGTTGTTGAAGTGTATAATGATCTCTTGGTTCTGCTCATTTCACTTAGCATCAGTTCATGTAAGTCTCTCCAAGCCTCTCTGTATTCATCCTGCTGGTCATTTCTTACAGAACAATAATATTCCATAACATTCATATACCACAATTTACCCAGCCATTCTCCAACTGATGGGCATCCATTCAATTTCCAGTTTCTAATGGCAATATGTTCTCTCCCCACTGGAGTCTCAGATACTCTTCCTTCTGATAGGTGAGGTCTCATTTTAGGATGCAATTTGTAATCATTGCCAGGGTTTATGGTTGTGCTTGAAGTAGGAGATTCTGATTCTTCGGGGGAAACATGTATTCTTTGCTATGCCATTGCTGACCATGATATTTTAATAAAAATAGGGAGAGGATAGCAGTTACTAATAATACTTTACAAAAAATAGGAAAAGAATAAAAAAAAATTGGAGTGCTGAAGGTTTTGAGAATACAGGAAAAAGGGAGTTCTGAATGCAGTCTATTAATGATTCTAGACCAATTTTAAAATAGAAATTAGAAGGGATAATTTAGTTATTCTAAATAGTTATCAAAATTGTTGGGGAGTCTCATACAATTGTATGAGACTATATTTTAATTTGGGAACACATGAAATGGCAAAATTAGTCAAAATTTTAAGAGGAGAAATTCAAAATTCTGACTAAGGAAGATGGGGATCATCTACAAGTAGTAGATGGTATGTACACATGCTATTAATAAATAATTCACTTCTTTATATATATATATATATATATTCTACTTACTGTTAAATATATGTTAACACCCCATTTGAATGTACACAACAGAATAAGTTATATGCATTGATTATAACTAAAATTATAGAATTGCAAAAATGAAATCACAGATTCTCAAGGTTTGAGAGACAAGATTAAGAAATTTAACAAATAGTCATTCTAGAATGGCAACTACCATCACAACAAAAAGGCCTAAAAACAACTAGGAAAATAGCAATCTTTTCCTAATCCTTCTTTGACTTTTATCTTCTCTAAAGTCTCCTTCTCCACTGAGAAAGTTCCCCAGAAGTATTAAGGGTGGACCCACTCTACAACATGCTCTACTCCCCAGAGTTTTGAGTGGATATCAGGTTGTAAGGATTGCTAACAAGATCTATATAAATCAAATCCTTCTGTTTGCTAACCTTTCTCATCTCAAATAAAATTAAGAAGAGAGAATACTGAAAAATGATAGGGAAACTCAAATTCTGCCTCATCTGTAGAGGGGGAATGTGGTGATTTTCTTCTTTTTAATATAATAGTTCTCTCTGTGAGAGAAGGTTTCTCGGGGAAGTTTTCTGAAGGCAGTCTTAGCTGCAGTTAAAAGTAATCACCCAAAACACAGCCAGCTGGTAAAAATGCAAACATTTATTTTCTCCTTCCAAAATAGCCTGGTTAGTTGAGGCCTATCTCTCTGCATAGTTCCAAGAGCTCTTGCAGAAATGCATGCCTCTTCTTTCTTCAGCCACCAGCCAGCCAAGTGGAAAAGTGGAATGGATCTCTCTTGCCTCAGGGAGAGGGCTTCTGGTTCTCAAACTCCAATATAGCCCAGTTAGCTTTTCTTAGAGGCCTCTCTCTCTCTCCTTGGTTCTAAGAGCTCTTGCAGCTTTGTCTTTTGCTTCTGCCTCTGCTTTCTTCAGCCTCCAATCCAGCTCCACTCTTCATGTAATTCCACTGAAATCTGACCGAGAGCTTCTGTCTGTCTCATATATATGAGAGAAAGGAATTGTGGGATATGAGAAAGAGAAATTATGGGTTTCTTCCCAGAGTGCTTTCTGGCCCTAAGAGCTTCAAGGGAGGTGTGAATTCATAAAGTTACAAAGTTTACTTTGTGAATCTCCCATACTTGTGAACTCCAATGAGCAAAGATGTGAACACAAGCATTGTATCAATTAGTTCTACTTAGTACTTTGTTTCAGGTTCTGGCCCAAAACATCTTCTTGTAAGATCAGATCAATAATTTATCAACTCTAATGAGTTAGCAGTTTGTAAAGATTCCAATGGGGAAAGCAGCAACAGCCGTGGGAATCTCACAAAAATTTGCCCAAATACTCTCCCAACCCACCTTGAGGGAGTGGGCTTGGAGATTAGAGTAGCAGTCAGAACTTATGGTCAACATTCCCTAGCCCTGACACCTGAAACTATTATCAAAGGGTGATCCTAATACCAGTTACCCCGGCTTTCAGCAGGTTCTATCCAGCAACTGCCTGGCAAGAATCTGGGTATTAATGGCAGCAACCAGCAGGGCAGTGTAAAGTGAGAAAGCCCTCAACCTTTGCTTTTGGTAAACCCACCATTCTCTGTTTCAGTTGCAAAAATTTATTAGCTATGTAATTTATGGCAAATTATTTTATCTCTGCCCAGTTTTCTATTTATAAAGAGAATTAATAATGTTTGTAAGTGAAGATCACATGATTACAAAAAATGCTTAGCATAAAACAAATGTTATATGAATGTTAACTGTCTTCTTGGATACAAATGCTTCATATTTGATAATTTTAGGTTTTTAGATGTGACAAATGTACAAGGCCAATGTTGAAATAAATGATATTTGTGTGGGTGTATGTAAATTAAGCAAATTCAACTAAATTAAAGTCTCCCCAGGACTAGAAGAATAGTACATAGAGAAAAGAGAGTCTCTCTTTCTTCCCCCTTCCTTATAATCCCTGGCTACTGCAGAGATACTTGGACTAAGGAGTGAGAGGAAGAGGAAAAAAATATACATAATTCAGTGAAATTTGTATATGAGATATGATAGTAAAAACACTTTTAAATGAGATCTAATCAAAGTCCACCAAAAGGTAAAGTGAATTGTAATCTGCTTGCACTATCTGTGTTTATAGAAGATTTAAGAAAGTGTAAAATTTAGGAAAGCAGAAAAGCAGTTCATTGCTATTTATATCTAGCAACAAACAGCCTAGCCTGCTTTTGAGTTATCCAGAGTCATACTTCTGAGGGTCCAATCACAAAAAACTGACACTTTAACCCTTTCCTGACTCATAAAAGAGAAATGATTTGTGTGAAAATATGCAAATGGCAATGTTTTTCTGGAATATTTAATTGGAATTTAGGGAATCTCACAAATTAAAGTTAATTTTTAAAAAATCTGTTCTGTCTCAAGTTTTTAAAAATTGTCTTGTTTTTCCCCCTAAAACAAAAGGAAAATTTATTTAAGGGAATGGAAATTGTCCCTGAGAACTTCCAAAACTCAACAGCTAAGGGACAGAATAAATGTAATAATTAGAAGAAGATGGAAAGTTTATTTAGCCTGGCTAATCATTACCCTTTTATAATATTTTGTAAATGTAATTTAGGGCATTAGATATTTTCACCTTTGCTAGAAAATTAAGAGGAAATTTATAACTGTCTATTTGACTGTTAGGAAAAATCTAAAATTATTAACTAAATTATTTGGAGTGATTGTCATCATATTAAAACTAATACTGATAATTCACAAATTCTTGTGAAACAAGAGGGAGGAGGTGAAAGTCTATTCAAGTATGAAGGTATGCAGCATCTTTTCCTGTAAAGGGCTGAAACTCTTAAAAAATATGCTTCAATCAGACAACCAAGCACTTAAGGCTAATTACCTATTGGACAATAACTTTATTAGCATATGTTTGGAATTTCTCTTCTCACAGTTAATGCTAGCTCAATGGTTGGGGTTAAGAGAATTGTAGGTAATGATTAGGGGGTGGAATGAGAGAAGTGAGAGAACTTCACTTAGCCGCAGGATGGAGAGGCGCAAAGTATAGAGATTCTGAACTCTAGATCCTTGGCAAAATTCCTGGCAGTGTTGTCTATCTCTTTCACTTCTCCGCCTAAAGACCAAAGACTTTTGCTTATCCTGACTCTGGCTGATCCTGAGGCCTCCAGGGAGCTAGCCTAGACTTCACATTTTGGTGCCCAGTGTGTGAACCAAGGATCCTAATTTCACTGAAGAAGTCCCAGGTGACCGGGAAATAGGGTAAGTATTTTAATAGACAAACAGGGAACTTACTTTGTTAAGAGCTAAACTGATAACTCTCATTTTCTAGCTGAAATGGGACAGATATTAGGAAAAGATTCTCCCACTCCCCACCCCCACCCCAACCCCACTGCAAAGGAGATCTACAGGAAGCATAGTCAGACTGATAAAGAGACAAGGTTTAATTGTAACTTGGGAGCATATTGATGGACTCATGGATACATTTGAATGTATATCCCCTTGGTTCTTCAAGGAAGAAGAAATAGAGGCAGCTAATTGGAAACTATTAGGAGGTCAACTATGTAAATATTATAATGATAATGGTTCTGATTCAATTTCTAAGGAAACAGTCTATATATACAACATAATACAATTGGCCTTAAAGAATTCCGCAAGTTATAGAAAAAAGAAGTTTTAAGAACAGCCAGATGAGAAAGTGTGAGGAAAAAGAGGAATACAAAGGACAGATTAATGGCAATATCACCAGAGGGCATGAGAACTTAAGTGAACTTGAAGAGCATGGTGATTCTCACTCTCACAGACTAGCTTCAACTCTGCCTACACCAGAGCAGGTCCTTGACCCCTCCCCCCCACTCCCACCCCATCAACTTTATCTTCCAGAATGGAGGGAGAAGGGGTAGTAGAAGAGGCAGTGAAGTCACCAGCACTTCCCCTTCCCAGCAATCACCCCCTCCTAGATTGCAAAAGGCACTACTAAAGCCACAGAAGAAGGACAGAATATAGCTAATTTGAGAATAGAAATGTATCCTGTGATTCAACAGTTTAACTCTTCAGGTCAATAAAGTAGAAGATACACTCCTTTTGATATAGAAATCCTCAAAGACATGAAAAGGCTTGTATTCTTTATGGGGCTACATCATCTTATGTTAAGGTGTTATTACAGAATTTGGCTTATAAGTCTTAACCCCTAGTGACTAGAAATCTATAGCAAGGACATGCTTGGAACCTGGACAAAACTTGTTGTAGTTTTCTGAATATAGTGAGCCTCTGTAGGATACTTTTGTAAAAGCCTTTTTAAAGTCTTTTTTAAAATCTTCTATGAGAGCCTTGTGTTGTGGGGATCAGATAATATTCCCTTTGGGGTTTCATTTAGAGACAATCGGATTTTAGTCTCCTCAGAGTTTGAAGTCTGCTCTCTATCAGTATAGAGGTTATCTATAGTTAGACCCCTTTTTAACTTTTTACTCATTTTTACAAAAAAGAAACAAAAAAATCAACTGTGGTCTGCTTTTGGGGCAGTGTGGTGTTACTAAGCTTCTTCTACAGACAACACGAAGTAGCAGAAGCAGCAGTGGAACAGCAATGGCTGAGCTGTATCGGTACAGCTGTTGTGCTCGAAGAGCATGTGAGTCACTCTGAATGTTGTGTGGATGTGGCCAGATCCTGAGAGACTCTAGCATTTCAGAGTTATAGTCTTTACTCCGTGTGTTTATAGCTTCTCTGCTGATCTACTGGCTTCCTGCCAGAGCAAAGTAGCTCACACTGTGGTAAAGTTCTCTTTGCAAATTTTCCTCAGGTTCTATTGGTAATGTGTTGTACTCTCAATATTCATGGTTTTGTTCAGTCAAGCACTAATTCCAAGGCCTTTCATAAAAGAATTGGTCTGAGGGAAAGTAAGAGCTTAGATAGATGTGTGTGTCCTCTCCACCATCTTGGCCAAAATCCCAGTACCAAATGGGTCTGATGACTGCTCATTTATAATTTTTTTAGCTCCAGTCTTGCTAGACTTTCAACTTTTTTTTTCTTTTTTCTTTTTAATTCCCTTAATATTCTTGACTTTTTGTTCTTCCACATGAATTGTTATTTTTTTCTAGCTCTAAAACAATTTTTTGGCAGTTTTATTGGTATGGCACTGAATAGACCCAATTTGAGCATATTGTTATTTTTATTATTAGAGTGGCCTAATGAGCCCATGAGCAATTAATAATTTTCTAGTTGTTTATATCTGAATTTATTTGGGCAAAAAGTGTTTTATGATTGTGTTCATATAGGTCCTGGGTTTGTGCTGGCAGATAGACTTCCATACTTTATTTTGTCCATAGTTATTGTAAATAGAATTTTTGTTCCTTTTGCTGCTGGGCTTTGTTAGTAAGATAAAGAAGTGCTGATGATGTATATGGATTTATTTGATATTCTGCAATTTTGCTAAAGCTGTTATTTCAAGTAGGTTTTTAGATCATTCTCATCTGCAGATAATTTCATCTCATTGGCTATTCTAATTCATTTAACTTTTTTTTTCTTATGGCTAAAGCCAATATTTCTAGTATAAAACTGAATAGTCGTGATAATAGGCATTCTTGTTTTATCCCTAATCTTAATGGGAATGCCTCTAGCTTCTCATTACAAATAATGTTGCTAATGGTTTTAAATAGATGCTACTTATGATTTTAAAGAAAACTCCATCCCCACCTTCTCTAGTGTTTTTAATAGGAATGGGGATATTTTATCAATAGCTATTTCTGCATCTATTGACATGTGATTTGTTAGGTTTTTTATTGATATGGTCAATCACAGTAATGCTTTTCCTTATATTGAACCAGTCCTGAGTTTCTGGTATAAATCCCACTTGGTCATAGTGTATTATCCTGTTGAATTGATGTAATATTTTTGTTATTATTTATAATTTTTGCACTGATGTTCATTAGGGATATTGGTCTGTATTTTTCTTTATTGTGACTTCCTGCTTTAGGTATCAGTACCATGTTTGTGTCACAGAAGGAATTTGGCAGGACACTTTTTCTTATTTTTTCAAATAATTTAATAGCATTGGAATTCATTGTTCTTTAAATGTTTGGTAGAATCCACTTGTAAATCAATCTGGACCTGGAGATTTTTCTTAGGGATTTCAGTGATGGTTTAATTACTTTTTTCTAAAATGGGACTATTTAAGTAATTTATTTTCTTTTCTGTTAATCTGAGCAGTTGATATTTTTGTAGATATTCATTTCAATTATATTGTCACTTAAATTGGCATACAGTTGGGCAAACTAGCTAATTATTACTTTAATGTTTTCTTTACTATTAATGTTTGTCCTTTCATTTTTATAATTAACCAAATATTTATCTATTTTGTTTTTTTTCCCCATAAATCAACTCAGTTTTATTAAGTACTTCCTTGGTTTTCTTCATTTCCTTTCAATTGATCACTTTTTTTTTTTTAATCAAGTGGATCTTTTTCCTTTTTAGAAACAAAGGAAAATCACTGTGGATTATCTTTTTTTTTTTTTTTTTTTTTTTTTTTTTTTTTTTTTTTTAAATTTTTTTATTTAATAATTACATTATATTTACACTCATTTCTGTTCCGATTTTTTTTCCCCTCCCTCCCTCCACCCCCTCCCCTAGATGGCAAGCAGTCCTTTATATGTTGGATATGTTGCAGTATATCCTAGATACAATATATGTTTGCAGAACCGAACAGTTCTCTTGTTGCGTAGGGAGAATTGGATTCAGAAGGTATAAATAATCCGGGAAGAGAAACAAAAATGCAGATAGTTCACATTCGTTTCCCAGTGTTCTTTCTTTGGGTGTAGCTGCTTTTGTCCGTCATTTATCAATTGAAACTCAGGTCTCTTTGTCAAAGAAATCCACTTCCATCAAAATATGTCCTCATACAATATCGTTGTCGAAGTGTATAATGATCTCCTGGTTCTGCTCATTTCACTTAGCATCAGTTCATGTAGGTCTCTCCAAGCCTCTCTGTATTCATCCTGCTGGTCATTTCTTACAGAACAATAATATTCCATAACATTCATATACCACAATTTACCCAGCCATTCTCCAATTGATGGGCATCCATTCATTTTCCAGTTTCTAGCCACTACAAACAGGGCTGCTACAAACATTTTGGCACATACAGGTCCCTTTCCCTTCTTTAGTATTTCTTTGGGATATAAGCCCAATAGAAACACTGCTGGATCAAAGGATATGCACATTTTGATAATTTTTTGGGCATAATTCCAGATTGCTCTCCAGAATGGTTGGATTCGTTCACAACTCCACCAACAATGCATTAGTGTCCCAGTTTTCCCGCATCCCCTCCAACATTCATCATTATTTTTTCCTGTCATCTTAGCCAATCTGACAGGTGTGTAGTGGTATCTCAGAGTTGTCTTAATTTGCATTTCTCTGATCAATAATGATTTGGAACACTCTTTCATATGAGTGGTAATAGTTTCAATCTCATCCTCTGAAAATTGTCTGTTCATATCCTTTGACCATTTATCAATTGGAGAATGGCTTGATTTCTTATAAATTTGAGTCAGTTCTCTATATATTTTGGAAATGAGGCCTTTATCAGAACCTTTAACTGTGAAAATGTTTTCCCAGTTTGTTGCTTCCCTTCTAATCTTGTTTGCATTAGTTTTATTTGTACAAAGGCTTTTTAATTTGATGTAATCGAAATTTTCTATTCTGTGGTCAGTAATGGTCTCTAGTTCATCTTTGGTCACAAATTTCTTTCTCCTCCACAAGTCTGAGAGATAAACTATTCTATGTTCCTCTAATTTATTTATAGTCTCGTTCTTTATGCCTAGGTCATAGACCCATTTTGATCTTATCTTGGTATATGGTGTTAAGTGTGGGTCCATGCCTAATTTCTGCCATACTAATTTCCAATTATCCCAGCAGTTTTTATCAAATATTGAATTCTTTTCCCAGAAGTTAGGGGCTTTGGGTTTGTCAAACACTAGATTGCTATAGTTGACTATTCTGTCTTGTGAGCCTAGCCTTTTCCACTGATCCACTAATCTATTTCTTAGCCAATACCAAATGGTTTTGGTGACTGCTGCTTTATAATATAATTTTAGATCAGGTACAGCTAGGCCACCTTCATTTGATTTTTTTTTCATTAATTCCCTTGAGATTCTCGACTTTTTATTGTTCCATATGAATTTTGTTGTTATTTTTTCTAGATCAATAAAATATTTTCTTGGAAGTCTGATTGGTATAGCACTAAATAAATAGATTAGTTTAGGGAGTATTGTCATCTTTATTATGTTCGCTCGGCCGATCCAAGAGCACTTAATATTTTTCCAATTATTTAAGTCTGACTTTATTTGTGTGGAGACTTTTTTATAATTTTGCTCATATAATTCCTGACTTTCCTTTGGTAGATAGATTCCCAAATATTTTATGGTATCAACAGTTATTCTGAATGGAATTTCTCTTTGTATCTCTTGCTGTTGGGTTTTGTTGGTGATGTATAGAAATGCTGAGGATTTATGGGGATTTATTTTGTAGCCAGCTACTTTGCTAAAATTATGAATTATTTCCAATAGCTTTTTGGTAGAATCTCTGGGGTTCTCTAGGTATACCATCATATCATCTGCAAAGAGTGATAGTTTGGTTTCCTCATTGCCTACTCTAATTCCTTTTATATCTTTCTCGACTCTTATTGCCGAGGCTAGTGTTTCTAATACGATATTAAATAATAATGGTGATAGTGGGCAACCTTGCTTCACTCCAGATCTTACTGGGAAAGGTTCCAGTTTTTCCCCATTGCATATGATGCTTACTGATGGTTTTAAATATATGCTCCTGACTATTTTAAGGAAAAGTCCATTTATTCCTATGCTCTCAAGTGTTTTTATTAGGAATGGATGTTGGATTTTATCAAATGCTTTTTCTGCATCTATTGAGATGATCATGTGGTTTTTGTTTGTTTGGTTATTGATATAGTCAATTATGTTAATAGTTTTCCTAATATTGAACCAGCCCTGCATTCCTGGTATAAATCCTACTTGGTCATAGTGTATTATCCTGGTGACAATTTTCTGTAATCTTTTTGCTAATATTTTATTTAAGATTTTAGCATCAATATTCATTAGGGAGATTGGTCTATAATTTTCTTTCTCTGTTTTCAGCCTACCTGGTTTAGGTATCAGTACCATATCTGTGTCATAAAAGGAGTTTGGTAGGACTCCTTCAATCCCTATTTTTTCAAATAGTTTATATAACATTGGAGTTAATTGTTCTTTAAATGTTTGGTAGAATTCACATGTAAATCCATCTGGTCCTGGGGATTTTTTCTTAGGGAGTTGATTGATAGTTTGTTCTATTTCTTTTTCTGAGATGGGACTGTTTAGGATATTTACTTCTTCCTCTGTTAGTTTGGGCAAGCTGTATTTTTGGAGGTATTTTTCTATTTCATTTAAGTTGTCGAATTTATTGGCATAAAGTTGGGCAAAGTAACTCCTAATTATTGCTCTAATTTCCTCTTCGTTAGTGGTGAGTTCTCCCTTTTCATTTTTAAGACTAACAATTTGATTTTCCTCTTTCCTTTTTTTAATCAGATTTACTAAGGGTTTGTCTATTTTGTTGGTTTTTTCATAGAACCAACTCTTAGTTTTGTTAATCAATTCAATAGTTTTTTTACTTTCAATTTTATTGATCTCACCTTTTACTTTTAGAATTTCAAGTTTAGTGTTTGACTGGGGGTTTTTAATTTGTTCCTTTTCTAGCATTTTTAATTGCAAACCCAATTCATTGACCTTCTCTTTCTCTATTTTATACAAATAGGCCTCTAGAGATATGAAATTTCCCCTTATTACCGCTTTGGCTGCATCCCATACATTTTGGTATGATGTCTCATTATTATCGTTTTCTTGGGTGAAGTTATTAATTATGTCTATGATTTGCTGTTTTACCCAATCATTCTTTAGTATGAGATTATTTAGTTTCCAATTATTTTTTGGTCTACTTCCCCCTGCTTTTTTGTTGAATGTAATTTTCATTGCATCGTGGTCTGAAAAGGATGCATTTACTATTTCTGCCTTGCTACATTTGAGTTTGAGGGTTTTATGTCCTAATATATGGTCAATTTTTGTATAGGTTCCATGAACTGCTGAAAAGAAAGTGTATTCCTTTCTGTCTCCATTACATTTTCTCCAGAGATCTATCATATCTAGCTTTTCTAGTATTCTATTTATCTCTTTGACTTCTTTCTTATTTATTTTCTGGTTTGATTTATCTAATTCTGAGAGTGCAAGGTTAAGATCTCCCACTATTATAGTTTTACTGTCTATTTCTTCTTGCAGCTCTCTTAGTTTCTCTTTTAAGAATTTAGATGCTACCCCACTTGGTGCATATATGTTTAATATAGATAGTGCTTCATTATCCATGCTACCCTTTAGCAAGATATAGTGTCCTTCCTTATCTCTTTTAATTAGGTCAATTTTTGCTTTAGCTTGATCTGAGATCAGGATGGCTACCCCTGCTTTTTTGACTTCACCTGAAGCACAGTAGATTTTGCTCCAACCTTTTACCTTTAACCTGCATGTATCTCCCCGCTTCAGGTGTGTTTCCTGTAAACAACATATTGTAGGATTCTGGCTTTTAATCCATTCTGCTAACCGCTTCCTCTTTATGGGGGAGTTTACCCCGTTCACGTTTATGGTTAGAATGACCAATTCTGTATTACTTGCCATCTTGTTAACCCCGGTTTATGCTTTCCTCCCTTCTTTCCCCTTTCCCCCCCTTCCAAGTATTAAGCTTGTGAGCACCCCTTGCTTCTCACAGCCCTCCCTTTTTAGTGTCCCTCCCCCCGCCTTAGAGTTCCTCCCCCTATCTTACCCCTTTCCCTCCCAGTTCCCGTATTCCCTTCCGCTTAGCTTATTCCTTCCCTTTCCACTTTTCCCTTCTCACTTTTCAATGAGATGGGAGAAGTTTCACCATAGATTGAATATGTCTTAAGATTTTTCACTTAAAGCCAATTCTGAAGGCAGTAAGATACCCACTATATTCATCCCCCTCCATTCTTTCTCTCAGATATAATAGGTTTCCTATGCCTCTTCATGAGATGTACTACCCCCACTTTACCCTTTTTCTGGTACAATGTCCTTTCCACATCAATTTCTAGAACAAGGTATACATGTATTCTTTATACATCTATATAGTCAAAATATAGTTCCCAAGATTAATCTTTACCTTTTTAGATTTCTCTTGAGTTCTATATTTGTAGATCAAACTTTTTGTTAAGTTCTGGTTTTTTCATCAGAAATAGATGAAATTCGCTTACTTCGTTGAATGTCCATCTTCTTCCCTGGAAAAAGATGCTCATTCTCGCTGGGTAAGTTATTTTTGGTTGCATACCAAGTTCCTTAGCCTTTCGGAATATCATATTCCAGGCCCTTCGATCTTTTAATGTGGATGCTGCCAGATCCTGGGTGATCCTTATTGTGGCTCCTTGATACTTGAATTGGGTTTTTCTAGCCGCTTGCAATATTTTTTCTTTCACCTGAGGGTTCTGGCATTTGGCCACTATATTCCTTGGTGTTTTGATTTTAGGATCCCTTTCAGTGGGTGATCGATGAATCCTTTCAATGTTTATTTTTTCCTCTGTTCCTATGACTTCTGGGCAGTTCTCTTTGATGATTTCCTGGAAGACAGTGTCCAGGCTTTTTTTTCATCATGTTTTTCTGGGAGTCCAATGATTCTCAGATTGTCTCTCCTGGATCTGTTTTCCAGGTCTGTTGTCTTCCCAGAAGGTATTTCACATTTTTCTCCATTGTTTGATTTTTTTGGATTTGCTTGACTGATTCTTCTTGTCTCCTCGAGTCATTCAATTCCACTTGTTCAATTCTGATTTTCAGTGAAGTATTCTCTTCACTCACTTTTTTAAAATCTTTCTCTAATTGTCCAATTGAGTTCTTTTGTTCTGTGGAATTTTTTTCCATTTCGCCAATTTTGTTTTTTAGAGAGCTGTTTTCTGTTTCCAGTTCACTAATCCTATTTTTCAAGGATTTTACTTCTTTATCCACTCTCTCTTTAACTTTCTCCAGACTCTTTTCCCATTTTTCTTCTAGCTCCCTTGTGAGAGCCTTTTTAATCACTTCTATGAGGTTCATCTGTGCTGAGGAACAGATGATTTCCTCCTTTGGGGATTCACCTGGGGACTGCCTGTTTTTAGTCTCCTCAGGATTTAGAGTCTGCTCTCTATCTGTATAGAAGCTGTCAAGGGTTAAAGTCCTCTTCAGCTTCTTGCTCATTCTGTCTATTAATCAGAGATAAACTACCAAAGAAAAACAGAAAAAACTGGAGTCTTTCTTTGGGGGGGGGGCTGGGTGTGTTATCGAGCTTCCTCTACAGACTGCAGGTGGCAGTAGTGAGGCACTAGCAGGACTGTGCTGCGCCTGCGCTCTGAGATCCCAAAGCGTGCTGAGTCACTGAGGGGGGGAAGGGGGGGGGGCCAGGTCCTGATAGACTCCAGCTGTTTGCGGTTGTATTCTTCAGCCCCGGTGTTTTTAGCTTCTCTGCTGGGCTGTTGACTTGCTGCAGGTTCCAAACCTGTAGCGAAGCTCTCCCCGCAGAGACGGCTACGATCACTCCCCACCCCCTCTCAGCTTTGCTCCCGTGCTCTCACTGCCGCTGCCCTCAGCCTGCGCCCGATCTAAAACCGCCCCAGCCCTCCAGTAAAGACAGACCTTTCTTGGCGGGTCTCAAGGATGGCTTCTCTTGGTAACTATTTGTGGGTTTTTTTCAGTCAAGCATTGATTCAGAGGCTTGTAATGAAGTGGATAGTGAGAGAAAGCGCGGAGCTTATGCAACTGTGAGCCTCCTCTCCGCCATCTTAACCGGAAGTCGGATTATCTTTTGTAAAAAATGAAGATTCAGGAAAGACAATGAGATCAAATCAGAACTTATAATCTGAATCTACAGCACACCAAAACAAAATGAACAGTAATCAATTTCACTATACCTACAAAATTACAAAATAGTCCTTAAAAGTAATTATCACCAAACCTGGGCTCCAGCAGAGGTAGAAAAATATCTTTCCATGTTCTTCTCCCCTTTGAAGGGGTAGAGGGCAATGAGTGTGGAAAGAGCATGGCATACACTTATACTGGCCAATTGTTTCATTATATTGGCTGGTTTGTTTTTTGTTTCATTTTAAATACATTTTTTGCTTCATTTTAAACTCTTTTATTTTTCCAAATACATTTAAAAACTTTTCAAGTTTTTTTTTTTTTGTTGTTTTTTTTTTTTTTTGCTGAGGCAATTGGGGTTAAATGACTTGCCCAGGGGTCACACAGTTAGGAAGTGTTAAGTATCTGAGGCAAGATTTGAACTCGGGTCCTCCTGACTTCAGTGCTGGTCCTCTATCCACCTAGCTGCCCTGTAACATTCATTTTTATAAAATTTTGTGTTTCAAATTTTTCTCCCTCCCTCTTTTACCCCCCTTTCTCTCCCCTGCAATCTAATAATATAAGTTAAAAATGTATAAATTTTGTAAATATATTTCTTTATTTGCCATTTATGTTATTTTTTGCTTTAGACTGTTCAAAGGATAAGAAAGTGGAAGGGAAATAAAATATTATAAATTGACATACATGTCCACGTAAAACATATTTTTCTTAAGAGTTATAAAATTCAAAAAATCATTTTCATAAAATCTAATTCAACTTGAAGGAATTAAATTTTACCATATTTTACCATTTTCTGGGTTGTAAAACATATGTGGAAAGAAAATCAACATTAGTTATGTAGCTTCAGACTACTCCCAGATCTCTATTACACTTTTCTCTTTAGGGAATATTTCCTCTAGGTAACTGACGAGCGAATTCATGTATTCTTTACAATTTACTAAAGCTTTAAAAAAAAAAAAAACACTTAAGAAGGCCAGCACTACCCTGAGAATTCAAGAAAGGTAATGTACATTTTAAGTAGGAGAGAGTGAACAAAAATAATAATAATAAAAAAAAGCATAAGTGGGATGAGAGTAAAGTATCGAAATGATCACTGCGATTTTAATTTGGTGAGTAATTTAAAAAACAGAAAGCTGAAGTGTTAGTGTTAGCAGAGGCAAATTGCAATGTCATTTTTAGACTTGTAGAACAGGGAGCTGTACAAAAATATCAAAACAATGGAGATAAGAAATCATTAAGAAGGCATTCCATTTCTTGGACTCTTTTTCCATTTGGATTTTCTCCCCTGAGAGGAGTGTGTGGCCCAAAAGACCACCAAGTTAAATAAATCAGAGGCATCTTTATAGTAGAAAATAAAGGAGGTTTAATTTTACAAATCTCAAAAAATTGGGTGTCTCAACACCACCTTTGGGTGGTCTGGTAGTGAAGAAGATACAAAAAGCAAGTAAATTATTTTATACAAGTCTGTGGTAACATTCTATAGTTTGGAGCTCTGTCCTGATTCGTCAGGACACGTGATCTCACATTCTAAGTCATAAGTGAGGAAATACTTCTAACCCAATTTCATCTTTAAGATCACTAAATTACCTTATATGGGAGTTTTAATGCCAAGGTGGCCAAAACTTAAGTCTTTCAAAAAAAAAAAAAAAGACTTTATAATCCCATTTTTTTTTTTTTTTTTTTGGTAAATTACATGATTTCTAGAGAACAAAACTTGGGCCTGGAGCACAGCTGACCTTAATGCAATTTTTAGAACACTGTTTCCATCTTGTGGGATAGCAGTTTTCACAATTCACTTCATTCAATTCCCCCTCCTTTTTTTATCAGTTGAAAGTTTCTCACACCAAAGTTTATACAATTCTTCAACTTCCTAGTCAACTTCATCTTCAACATCATCATTCTTATGTTCCCAGACTACCAGTTTCCTACTCTTATCTCTTGAGCACCATCAATTATATTGATCCCATGACTTGTACTTTTTAAATCCTTTTGGACAGAGTTTTCTGAGTTGCATCATACAAGGAAGACATAACTCCACTGAGGGCTATTAGGAGAAACTAAAAAGTCTGTCTCCACTAGGTTCCTTCAAACTAAAACCACCAAGAGGTGATAAAAGGTGAGGTTCAAGTTTGAATCAGAACATGTGCTAATTTTCTGATGTTTTGGAGTGTATCTTTTACCAAGGTAATAGTCAGTAGTTTCTCCTGGAAACATAGTCTTTTCTCATGGGAATATTAGCAATGAAGTCACCAATTTCCTCCCTTCTTTGCCCTTTATTCTAATCATCTTGGATAAGATTGGGAATAGAAGGACTCCACTCAGTGCTATGAGGATAGTTTTCCATAGACATCTCCTTATTGATTGGAGTTCTATAACTCCAGCTCTCATCTTGGGGCTCAAATAGCAGAGCCATCTATCATCCCAATCAGTTATGTCCTCCATAATTGAGTAGATGATCTTCCATAGATTAAGATACCTAGCACAAAAGTCAGCAACAACAGAAATGTTAAAAAAAAAAAAAAGACAGACATATATGCACCTCACTAACCTACTTTAGAATATAATGACCACATGTTTTTCAGATTACTTGAATTGTGCTCATGGCTTCTATTGACCATTTGCTCTGATTATAAAAACTTGCCATAAGAGGAGGAAAAAAAGCAGGGACATGATTTAAAGGGCATCAAAACTGGTCCTTCAGGTTTTGGCCTGAGAGCACATACATGATTCGGGATAAAACATCCTTAACTCGGTTTTACTCAGGTATTTTCACAGTTTTCATTTAATCATGTAGTAACAATTCCACCTTATAGCCAGACTCAGGAATAATCAGATGGGTTCTTATTCAAAAGAACACCACTGGGAAACTGAGTCAGAAGAATTTCATCTTGAGCAAAGGCCAAGGTTGTCCACACAACTCTTGCCCAGATACTAACTTCCATTTGTAACAATCCAGGATCACATTCTTCTGAGTAGTTTGTGATATATTCCTTTCAGATGGTGGATCACTGGCTTGATGATCCATCAGACAAATAAAACCTGAATTTAAAACTCCAAATAATATCAGCTATGGTCTCAAGAAATTTTATCTCAAATAGCAAATTTCATTAATAAAAACTTCAAGTGAATTTAGCTCTCAAGGATCACATATCCTAAATAGATATTGACTATGACTTTACATTGATAATAGTAAGAAATTCATCCTAGAAAGTTCACAGTTTATCATTCATATCTAAGTAGATGGTTTTAAATTCAACATTACACAAATCACTTTGCTTTTAAAATGCTCAATACATAGAAAAATTCTAAACTGCATACTGTCTATAGCAGAAACATATTCAAAAGAATAAAAGCAAAAACTATTATTCTAGGAGTTCCTCTAAATAATGGGTAAGTTTTAAGATTAAAACAAAGTTTGATAAACTTCACATACACAAGAAATTTCACTTAACATCTTTGATCCCTTTTTAATATTAAAAATTCAAGCTGGTATGAAGTAAATATTAAAAAATCATTTTTATTCAACAAACTTATAGATTATCAATAAACTCATTCCTTTTTTTTGGAGACTATAAAGCCTAAATCAACTCTTTTCCCTGGGTTGCCAAAATGGTTTAAAAAAAAAAGACATAGTAATCTTTCAAGTAGGGGAATCAACAAGGGTTCCAGTGGAGGAGCTGAGCTTGATGTTCCTACCTATTCACCCCAATTATCCTTAGGATTTTTCTGCGGGATGTACTCTATGATATACTTTTCTCCCCATCAAAACATTAATTGCACCTCTTCTCAGCTTCTGGACCACTGTCTCATTCATCAGTAACATCTGATAAGGTTCTTCTCATTTCAAGCCTTCCAGGATTTAAATTTTTCTGATATACAGAAATGACTTCTATATAGGGACACAAAAATCTTTTCCTTTACTCCCATCCATTAACAATTCTAAATTTCTGACTAATTTATAGATCAAGGCTCTCTCCACACCAGTAACAACTAAATCATCTCCTTTTTTAATCTTCTTCTTTACACAGTAATTACCAATTATGTTTTAATATAATAATCTTAGAATTTTCATAAGTAATAATCAAATGGTCTTAGTTGTAAGTTCCTCTTAACTCACAAGCAAAGGTGGAAATAACTAATCTCCTAAATTACATTTACTGAGTTAGCAAGGCTGATGATAACAATAGATTTTTAAACACATTTTCAACCTCCTTTTTTTTTTTTTAGTTAGTTTATATTCTAGTAATATTCAGGTAATTAAGATAACAAATCAAATTTGGGTTCTACAATCTCAGAAAGAACCCATTACTAAATCAATTTAGGTAGAAGGGAACCAATCTATCACAACCAATTAAGTTTCCAATTTTAACACACATACCAATTTAAAGTTATTTTAAAATTAAACAGTACTTTAGTTTGTAAGATTCCCTAAAATCTGCCTAGGTGTTTCATTCAAACAGAATTGCCTTTTAGGTTTTTGTTTTTTGTTTTTTGTTTTTTTCCTGATCCCCACAAACCTCTTCTTTTTATAAGCCAGGAAAGAGTTAAGCATGAATTTTTGCTCCATATGGGTTTTACCTTGGCATTCTTCCTAGCAGGATTCCACAAGCCTGAGTTTTGATAACAAAGTTACAGACCCCTTGCTTACAGGAGTTTTTAAAGTGGTAGCACATTGATTTTCCATGTCTCCAAAAGTTTCCAAACTCTCTAATCCCTTTCAGTCTATTCTCTTCTCATTCATACATACCTAAACTTTCTCACTCACCTTTCTATTTATATTTATATTTATATCTATATCTATATACACTCAGACATATAAAAATTTTACTTCTCATTCTGCCTACCGTCTTCTACTGGCTTTTACCATCTTCATTGTATGTTATTTTCTTTTTTTCTCCTCCTCTTTTGAAAAGCTGCTACAGTCAGAGTGACTCAGAGGAAGAGAAAGAGAAAACGATTCTCTTTCCTTGCACTATCCTAATCCTTAAGGAATCAGAATTAGTAAAGAATCAGAGCCCTAATGGAGCAATAAAATGGGTTGAAACTTCTAAAGATCTTCTCTTGAGTCACTCTGAATTACTACTCTGAATTCCAACAATTCCAACAATGCAGCCTGACCTTTTCCAAACCAGCAACACGGAAGTGGAATATGTATCTCTCACAAACTTGTTTTTAAACAGAACACAAAATGCAAAGCAGACACACACAGATATCTATTTTCAGCTTTTACATACAGATTTAAGCCTAATGTGCTCAATTACTCCTGGGAACATCCTCCTGATTTTCTTTCCTTTATGTTTTGGTTAATTTCCAGTTCTGTAATCAAGTGTCTTAACTATCTCAGGTACAGCATTCCTGTGCTCCAACTGCACTGATTTATATTGCTCTTTTCACTTTCCAAGTTTGGATCACAGACAAACTTACCCAAATAGGGAGGGTTGCTCACTTCCTGTGAGTCACCCTCAAGAGTTTTCCCTCCAGTGTCCTTCCATTGGGGTTTCCCAAATTCAATAAAGAAATAGCCAATAAACCCCCAGAGCTCAAGTATCTTACCTTGGATTATATGCATATAGTTACAGGCTCTACTTTCTTTCATTCACTTTTAACTTTTTAGCCTTCTACCTAAACCTTTGCTCCCTCTTCTCCCCCTGCCCCTACTCCCTCTGCAAACAATCTTTCCCAATCTGGATGGAGCCCAGAGCAGGAAGTAAGATTTCCTCAGGAAAAGCCTAAGTTTGTGCTGGAGCCTACTTTCCAAAAGGGAGTTCCTATTCCAGGAAAAGGATTTTCCAGCCAACACACTAAACCTGTGTGGGGCAAAAGATCTCCAAAATTAAATAAATCAGAGGCATCTCAAGGTAGAAAGCAAAGGAGTTTTATTTTGACAAATCTCATAAGAATTGGCCTTCTCAACACCACCCTGGATGATCTGGCAGTGAAGAAAGACAAAATACAGAAAGCAGACAGAAGACTTTATATAAGTCTGCGATAACACTCCCTATAAACTGGACCTCTGTCCTGATTAGTCAGGACAAATGACCTCACATTCTAAGTCATAAATAAGGAAATACTTCTAACCCAATGACATCTTTATGATTACTAAATTACCGTATATGGGAGTTTTAATGCCAAGATAGACATAACTTAAGTCTTACAAAGAAAAAGACTATATCCTCCCCATTCTTGGTAAAACATGTGATTTCTGGAGAAAGAAGCTTGGGCCTGGGATACAGCCAAACTTCACTCAATTTTTAGAACATTGCCTCCATCTTGTGAGACAGCTATCACAATTCATTTCATTCAGGAGGAACCTCTAAATTTTAAAAAAAGATTCCAATTTCAAAGGTAAAAAAAATTATTTTCTTTACAAGCTCTAATGCCATCAGCAAATTTTTGGGTAGCAGTGCAAACAAGACTTTCCTCCTTCAGACTCCCAGGTTTTCCGAAAAGAGAAAAGTTTTTATGAAAAAACAAAGATCTCCAGCATAGGAAAACTTGTGTCATAGGGCCACATCCCAAAGAGTATCTAACAGCAGACTCCACAGGTGTCAGGCTGGACCCCTCACTTTCCCTCTTCCCTACCTTTCCTTTTTATGACAAATCTTGCATGGGAAACAGTTCCCCGGGGGAATGCAAGGATGCAATTATGAACATAATCCAGAGGTAGGATGCAAAAAGTGAGAAGGGAGGAAAAGGGGAATAAAAAACAAGATTGGAAAATAAAAACAGGGAAGGGGGAAAATGAATGGGGAAGAAGGAAATAGGAAAGAGTTCACACAGAAAGAAGACAACATTTCAAAGCTCTAACTTCCTGAATGACCTTCAAGGCTCCACCCAACAAAGCACTGGCCACACTGTGATGCCAATATTTGCCTTAGTAATCTGGGCTTCTAGCCTCCAATTGCTGGCTAATTATCTCCAACTCACCCATCCCCAAATAGGACAACAGGAAAAATAGATTCCAGTGTAATTATACCTTCCCCAACTTACACTAGGAAAGCTGACTTTAAATAATTCAAATTAAGACTTTATAATGATTCCAATTTAACTTCATCTTATTGTATGAAGACTAACTCAATGAGTTAGTCTGGTAAAATATTTTCGCACCTGGATAACTGTTAACTGTGTTAGCCATCTGTCTCAGCTTTGTTCTATTTATTAATTTAATAAACTGACCATCTATACCTTCCTCCAAATTAATTAAATTTTTTAACAACATAGGGCTAAGCATAGATTTCTAAAATACTTCATTGGATATTCCTATTATGCTGATAATAAACTACTAATTACTCTTTTGAGTTTGGTTATCCAACAAATTCTGATCCCATTTGGTTGTGTTAGTAATTATTCCATATTTCTCCACCTTATCCACATGAATAAGATGAAATACTTTTATGAAAAGCTTCACTAAAATCTAAATAAACTACACCTGCAACATTCCTCTCAACTGCTAATTTAGAGATCATGGCAAAAAACAATATGAGATTAGTGTGATATTATTTGTCCTTAATAAAGCCAGGGTAACTTTGCTAGTTCTTACTTACATTGCTAGAAAATTACTTCTTTAGTGATGTTTTTGAGTATTTTCCTAGGTCTCCAAGTCAAACTCACTAGTGTATAGGGTGCAGTTAATTTTTTCCCCCTGAAAACCAGGGCATTTTTATTCTCCAAACTTGTGGAACCTGTTTTTATCTTTCCTATAATCTTTCAAATATCACTGACAGTGTCTCAATCACATCTACTAACTCTTTTTGGGTTCCTAAAACCTCAGGTTTTGAGATCTGTTCTTCGCTCTATCCATAAAAGCTGTCTATGGTGAGAGTTCTTTTTGTTTTCTTATTCATCTTTTTTTTTTTTTTTTTTTTTTTAAGGGTTGAGATCTGTTCTTAATGAAAAAGAGGACAGCTGTTTTAGTTTGCCCTGAGGCAGATCTGCTGATTTCCAATGCTGTGTAATCCCGGCTAGTTTCTATGTTCTTCTGGGGCTCAGTGGTTTACAATTTGCCTTTTGTAGCAACTCTGCCAAATCACTTGCTTAGAACCAGGATAAAGTAGCCTAAGAGGCTCACAGAAGATTCCCAGGGATATGGAAGCTGCAAGGCTCTGATTCGTAGCCCAAGCTCCTTGCCCAGGTCTCCCTGTGCTGTGGTCTGGGCTCGGCAGACTGTCCCCTTGCCCATTTGAAACAAATTTGTTCTGAAGTTCTTCCAAGGTATCTTCTTCTGGGAATGTGATGTACTCCAAATATTCATGGGTTCTTTGACTCCAAAACTAAATTAGAGGCTTAATCTTCTGTTGGTTTGAGAGAAGATCAGAAGAGGTCACAGAAAGTTATGTCTACTTTCCACCATCTCGATTCTGCCCCTACCACTGGCTCTTTTTGGACCTAAGGATGTAGTTCATGTAGTTCAGGTGACCTGAATTCATCAAGGGTAACTGGATGCTATCTCTTTAGTTATCCTAGACATCAACTCTCCTAAAAACCACTGGGAATGCTAGTAAAAGGTATTGGGGCTAGGTCTGCTTGAGGCTCTAGAGAGTTATTCTATATGGAGAATGAGGAAAGTACATCCCAAATGCCTGGTCCAATTTTCCAAAGACAACAAAAATGTAAAGCAGGAAAGCCCCAAGATGGCAAGCAGTCCTATATATGTTAAATATGTTGCAGTATATCCTAGATACAATACATATTTGCAGAACCGAACAGTTCTCCCGCTGCACAGGGAGAATTGGATCCAGAAGGTAAAAATAACTCGGGAAGAAAATCAAAAATGCAAATAGTTCACATTCATTTCCCAGTGTTCCTTCTTTGGGTATAGCTGTGTTCTTTCTGCTGTCGATCCATGTAGAAGAGGTGAGGGGATCTGCTTCTGAAGGTTGTGAAGCAATGGAAAATCCCTGTTCCCCAATTCAAAGCAAGCAAAAATTCTGGCTGTTTTAGTTCCCCTTACCATGTGAGCAAAGAAGGCAAGATCAACTGAGATAGCTTCAGAGGCAGACATGCTTCCAAATTATTGAATGTGATGAGGAAGGCCTAGGAGAGAGAGGTCTTGGACTCTCTCCTATCTGAAGCAGCAATGAAACCCACTCTGCATGTGTAAGAAATGAGGCCTTCTTCAGAGAAACTTGCTTCAAAATTCTTTTCATAATTACCATTTCTATTTTCCCATTTATTCCATTTTTTCTGTCCTTTCGCTCTGTTCCTTCTCAAAACTGTTTTGCTTCTGACCACTCTCTCCCCCAGTACATGCTCTTTTCTGACATATGCCCTAGTCTTCCCATATGCATTTTCCCTCTGGCAGATAAGATATTAAGTATGTATGTTATTTCCTTGATGAGTCCATTCTAAAGAGTAAAGTTCACTTATTCTTCTTCCTCTTTCCTTCTTCCCTCCATTATAAAAGCTTTTTCTTGCCTCTGTAGTGACAGAAAGTTTACATCATCCCCCTTCTCTCTTTCCTTTTCTCCCAGTACATTCCTCTCTCAATCTTTAATATTCTTTCTTTAAATACTGTCCATTCATAACCAACTCACACCTGTGTCCTCTGTCTGTATATACACAATCCTAACTGCCATAATAATGAAAGTTCTTATGAGTTACTAGTACGTTTTTCCTGTGTATGAATATAAACAGATTAACCTTATTTAGTGCTTTATAATTTCCCTTTCCTGATTACTTCCTTATGCTTCTCCTGAGTCTTGTATTTAAAAACCAAATATTCCATATAGCTCTTGTCTCTTCAACACATATATACTGAGTAATTCTTGCTGATAATTTCAGTTTTAATGTAATCTCCATTTTTCTTTGGAATATCCTATTCCAAGCCCTCTGATTTTTTAATGAAGAAGCTGCTAAATTTTGCATTATCCTGACTGTGGCTCTATTACACTTGAATAGTTTCTATTAAAGTTGGTGTACTGTTTCTTCCTACTTCTGTTACTTTCATAAGCTAGGAAGTTGGAAGGAAAACATCTTTCACTCTAGTTTTATATCAAAAGATACCTTTTTGTCTCAGATTTCAGACACTGTTGTCAGGACTTCATGGTAAGTCAGTCTATTAAACAAGGTTGAAAGGGCAACAGGATATATGTGTATAATATTTATGGCTATTCTTTTGTGGTAGTGAAGAACTAGAAACAAAGTGTGGTTACAATTTGGAGAATGGCTGAACAAGCAATGATATTTGAATGAAATGAAATCCAATATAAGATATTATAAAATGGATGTTTTCAGAGAAACCTGGGAAGACTTGTATGAACTTATATAGAGTGAAATGAGAAGAACCAACAAAACAATTCATACCATAACATTGTAAAAATAAACAGTTTTGAAAGACAAAAATTTTGATCAACAAATAATTAATCATGATTCTAGATGATTGATTGTAATGAATATTTATTTGAATGAGCATATTTATTACCAAGAGTTTTCTTTATTTAATATGCAAGTGATAGAATATGTAAGGGAAAGAGAAAATAAATATATTTAAATGGAAAGATTAATTTTTAAAAAATAAAAAGAAAATAGCATAGGCAATCTTGAACCACAGAATTTCAAAGCCAGCAGGATCTTACTAGAATTAATGAGATATTTTGTATTGTAATTATACATAATTGTAATTATACAATGCTGATCTGAACTTTAACTTACTCTCATTCTTTGCCCATCTGGCTATTATCAGGCCTAATAATGTCCCAGACTATCCTAATTGAATAGAGAGAATGTAGGACTGGAACTAAACCATGGACATCTTTTTAAAAAATTTAAGATATTGATTAGAATATCTTTATTTTTTTTTGTTTTTTTTTTCTTATTTTTTTTTTATTTTTCTTATTTTTTATTTTTTAAATTTAAATTTTATTTTATTTAATAATAACTTTGTATTGACAGAATCCATGCCAGGATAATTTTTTTTTACAACATTATCCCTTGCACTCGCTTATGTTTTGTTTTTTTCCCCTCCCTCCCTCCACCCCCCCCCCGCCCCAAGATGGCAAGCAGTCCTATATATGTTAAATATGTTGCAGTATATCCTAGATACAATACATATTTGCAGAACCAAACAGTTCTCCCGCTGCACAGGGAGAATTGGATTCAGAAGGTAAAAATAACTCGGGAAGAAAATCAAAAATGCAAATAGTTCACATTCATTTCCCAGTGTTCCTTCTTTGGGTGTAGCTGTTTCTGTCCATCATTTATCCATTGAAACTCAGTTAAGTCTCTTTGTCATAGAAATCCACTTGCATCAGAATACATCCTCATACAATATCGTTGTCGAAGTGTATAATGATCTCCTGGTTCTGCTCATCTCACTTAGCATCAGTCCAAGTAGGTCTCTCCAAGCCTCTCTGTATTCATCCTGCTGGTCATTCCTTACAGAGCAATAATATTCCATAACATTCATATACCACAATTTACCCAGTCATTCTCCAATTGATGGGCATCCATTCATTTTCCAGTTTCTAGCCACTACAAACAGGGCTGCTACAAACATTTTAGCACATACAGGTCCCTTTCCCTTTTTTAGTATCTCTTTGGGGTATAAGCCCAATAGAAACACTGCTGGATCAAAGGGTATGCACAGTTTGATAACTTTTGGGGCATAATTGCAGATTGCTCTCCAGAATGGCTGGATTCGTTCACAACTCCACCAACAATGCATCAGTGTTCCCGTTTTCCCGCATCCCCTCCAACATTCATCATTATTTTTTCCTGTCATCTTAGCCAATCTGACTGGTGTGTAGTGATATCTCAGAGTTGTCTTAATTTGCATTTCTCTGATCAATAGTGATTTGGAACACTCTTTCATGTGAGTGGTAATAGTTTCAATTTCTTCATCTGAAAATTGTCTGTTCATATCCTTTGACCATTTATCAATTGGAGAATGGCTTGATTTCTTATAAATTTGAGTCAGTTCTCTATATATTTTGGAAATGAGGCCTTTATCAGAACCTTTAATTGTAAAGATGTTTTCCCAGTTTGTTGCTTCCCTACTAATCTTGTTTGCATTCGTTCTGTTTGTACAAAGGCTTTTTAATTTGATATAATCAAAATTTTCTATTTTGTGATCGGTAATGGTCTCTAGTTCATCTTTGGTCACAAATTTCTTTCTCCTCCACAAGTCTGAGAGATAAACTATCCTATGTTCCTCTAATTTATTTATAATCTCATTCTTTATGCTTAGGTCATGGACCCATATTGATCTTATCTTGGTATGTGGTGTTAAGTGAGGGTCCTTGCCTAATTTCTGCCATACTAATTTCCAGTTATCCCAGCAGTTTTTATCAAATAATGAAATCTTATCCCAAAATTTAGAATCTTTGGGTTTGTCAAACACTAGATTGCTATAGTTGACTATTCTGTCTTGTGACCCTAACCTTTTCCACTGATCAACTAATCTATTTCTTAGCCAATACCAAATGGTTTTGGTGACTGCTGCTTTATAATATAATTTTAGATCAGGTACAGCTAAACCACCTTCATTTGATTTTTTTTTCATTAATTCCCTTGAGATTCTCGACTTTTTATTGTTCCATATGAATTTTGTTGTTATTTTTTCTAAATCATTAAAATATTTTCTTGGAAGTCTGATTGGTATAGCACTAACTAAATAGATTAGTTTAGGGAGTATTGTCATCTTTATTATATTCGCTCGGCCTATCCAAAAGCACTTAATATTTTTCCAATTATTTAAATCTGACTTTATTTGTGTGAAAACTTTTTTGTAATTTTGCTCAAATAATTCCTGACTTTCCTTTGGTAGGTAGATTTCCAAATATTTTATGCTATCAACAGTTATTTTGAATGGAATTTCTCTTTGTATCTCTTGCTCTTGGATTTTGTTGGTGGTGTATAAGAATGCTGAGGATTTATGGGGATTTATTTTGTATCCTGCTACTTTGCTAAAATTATGAATTATTTCTAATAGCTTTTTAGTAGAATGTCTGGGGTTTTCTAGGTATACCATCATATCATCTGCAAAGAGTGATTAGAATATCTTTAGACAGGTCTGATCTGCTAAGTGAATTCTATCAGACACTTCCTTGATCTGTCCCTCGGAGCTACCAAATTTTTTCCTGGTATTTGCCCTCCTTTCTTGAGGAACCTCTAAGGTTACATTTCCCTTATAAAAAGATGTGCCCAGATGAAGATTTTTCTTAAGTCCTTTTCAGAACTAAGCCCCTTATGAGATACTCTCTGTCTCTCTCTCCCTTCTCATATCACCCTTTAATAAATAGTGTCTCTTGGGGCAGCAAGGTGGCACAGTGGATAGAGCACCAGCTCTGAAATCAGGAGGACCTGAATTCAAATCTGATCCCAGACAACACTTCTTAGCTGTGTGACTCTGGGCAAGTCACTTAATTGCCTCAGCCAAAAAATAAAAAATAAAATAGTGTCTCTTTATTAGAGCTAATTGTAATTAGTCTGCTGCTTAATGGTGCCTACTCAGACCTCATGGCTTATTCCTTTAATGGATTCTTCCAAACTCCTTTCCTTAGTAACCCTATTGCTCTCCCAAATTGATTTCATATTTACCACTCTTGGTGTCTATTTTGTTCCTCCATTTTGCCTGTAATCTCCTCCTTTAAATAAATGCCCCTTCCTGGAAAGGGAATGACCCTTGTGAATTTGTCACATGTTTATTTGAAAATAGGAATTGCTGTCCTAACCTCATCAATATCACTACCAATTAATATACCTATCTATCTATATCTATATAAATCAATATCTGGTTTTATTGATTTTGCAAAATGAGTCCATCTGTTCACTTTTTAAATAGATATTTAAATAGATGCTGTTATAGACAAGATTAATAGGCATAATAGGCATTTCAGACAGGCGATATATAGAATTCCAATAGGAAGATAGGAACGATATTTTGGGGGAGCTGGGAATTTTGTAGTGTAGGTCAGTCCTTACCTATACTTTCAACAATTTGTTCAGACTGACATTTTTGTTTTGTCTGTTCCTTATCTATATGCTGAAAATGTTAATGATTTCTCTGTTCTTTTTCTCCCCCCCTCCAAATGATCAACAACATGGTGGGGAGGAACTGAAGTAATAATTCCATTCTTTGAAAAACACCACTTTTGGATGGCAGTTTTAGTCCTTTTATATTGATCTGTGCAACCTAACATGTCAATTAATTAGAAAATTTATTTGCCAGTAGTAAAGTGAACATACTTTGGACTGTTTTGTTCAAATTTTTCCTAAATTCAATTTCAAAGTCTATAGAAAGGACTAGATAAATGGCCTAATCTAGTATTGAATATCAGGACTGTCTATTCATTTTCGTGACTATGCTCCTGAGAGTATTCACTGAAACCAATGTCCGAGAATTATTGCCTTTAGAAAAGTGCAATTGAAAGTCTTTCACCTCCTTACTGACTTTTCTTTCTTAGCTCTGAGATGGACTGAGTCTGATGATTTCCAAGCTGTACTCTTTATAATAAGTGATAGATTATGTGATGATCAAATGTGATGGAATTGGCTTTTTTCAACAATGAGGTAATCCAAGGCAATTTCAATAGACTTGGTATAGAAAATATTAGTTACATCCAGAGAGAAAACAACAAAGAGTGAAGGTGGATCAAAATATAGAATTTTCACCTTTTTGTTGCTTTGTTTGCTTTTCTTTCTCATGGATTTTTTTTCTATTTTGCTTTGATTTTTCTTGCATAATACAACAAATATGGAAATATGTTTAAAAGGATTGCTCATTATTAATCTAGATCAGATTGCTTACTGACTTGGGATGAGAGGTAAGGGAAGGAGGAAGGGAAAAATTTAGAACACAAAAGTTTTATAAAAATGAATATTGATAACTGTCTTTACATATATTTGAAAAATAAAAATACTATGGGACAAAAAAAAAGTGAAAATAAAAATTACTAACAAAAACAAAAAGAACAAAAACCAAATAACTTCAAGGGACTGTTTCCAGAGAAATATACAAGTTGATTCAATGAACTTTCTACTGGTGTTTGAAAAACATTTGGGTTCATAGTTATTTTTTTTAATTAGATTGAGATATTTGACTTTTGGCTGCAATTTTCTTGTGTTCATGAAACAAATTCGTATCTTTATTGATCTCCAAATAACTAGATTATAAATTCTTTAGTGGTAAGGACTGTTTCATTTGTTTTTCTGTAGAGTTTGAAAGAGGAGGTAGTCATTCAACCAATGTTGAATTGAATGGAATTCTCTCTTCTGAATTACTATATAACTTATCATTAGAAACAGTAATATTTGCTTTTTCCCTTTGTTTTACTTTGTATATATTATTATACACTGTTTATTTGGTGACATAGTCAGGCAATGAAAATCTCATTTCTTCCTCCTAGCTTCCTAGTTCATCTTCTGCAGGAAACCTTTCCTCTTTCCATTTTATGCTATAGATAACTTTGTTTGTATATAATCCTTAGTGTTGTTTTCTTTGAGACTGTCTTTTGCCTTTTTTTTTTTTCCTATCCCAGGTCTGAGCATAGTATTTAGCACATAGAAAGTACTTAACATATATTTGTTGACTTATTGACCGACAAGTGGTCCTTGGCAGTTCACTGGCATAGTCACATGAATATGATTTGGGATATTCAGAAAAACAGGACTAGATTGGAATACCATTTAAAGGAATTGAGCTAGGACAGCGGTCATATAAGGTGGGTCAAGAATCAAGAATTCAGATAGAGAAATGCAGCACCTCTTTTCCTTTTCCTTCTGGGACATGACCACAGCCACGTTTACCACCTTCTCCAAAGCACATGAAATTAGAAAAAAAATTGGTTAAACTTTGCTCAGCAGAAAGGAGACAGCTTGTCATAGGAGAAAGAGGATTGGAGCTTAGTGCTATTAGAAACGTTGGAACTCAACTAGTCCCAATTCCATTGGCTTACAGATTAGAAAACTGAAGCTACAGAGCTGGCTTTCCTTAGCCTTTCCTAAGATTTTGTAGTTGTAGAGGAATGTGAGTTTTGCTTTCATCTTTGCCATTAATTTGCTAAGTGCCTCAGTTTTCTGCAAAATGCAGAAATTTGCAAAATGAAAAGTTTGATCCATATAAACTCTAAAATATAAAAATTAATATTCCATAAATCATATACACTTGAAATGAAGATAGAGGAAAAATCTGTGTACTATGCAAGACTATGCTGCACCAGTACCAACCATCAACTGTGGAACTACTGGTGAGAGCTTAAGACTCTTAGTAAGGAGGTCTGTGGACAGAGCTAAGATCATGTCACAAAGCCAGGAAGCTGCTCAAGCTCTCCAGTTTTCCTCAAAACACACATGAAACTAAGCCTCTGAATAGAGTCTGGAACAACAGAGCTCACAAAGAAACAGAATGAAACAATTTTTTACTTCAAGATAGGTTTGAAGAACTTGCAGAAAGGTTAGTTTCATTGATGTGAAAGGTATGAACAGCCCACCATAGAGCATGGAGAGTTAATCACAAGTGCTCAGAAACCAGCCCCTGAGTCCTAGCTCATAAAACAGAAGCAAAGCACAGCAATGTGGCAACCTCCAATATAAGCACAGAAAGGAAATTAGCAATCAGGCTATGACAGATGGACTAGGTCTGGCTATCGCCAGTACTGTGAGCAAGTCAAAAAACACATGGAGTCCTGTGCTCAAAGTCAAGGCTCAGAGATGCCAAAGAAGCTTGGGCAGAGCTGGACATTAAAAGGCTAACTTTTAAATTAATTCAAATTAATTCCTATAATAAAATAATTCTGGTTTACTATATGCCTTTTGATGCTGTCATAAAATTCAGGACAAACTTACTACATGCATAGAGTCCGGCTTTTATCCCAGTGATTGAAACTTTTGTTTTGTTGTTGTAGAAATAGCTCAGAAAATACTTTGAGTCTTTTGCCATCCTGCTCCGCCTCAACCCTCAGCTTGTCTGAATAGAGAATATTATGTGAAAATGAAAACCAATGTAATAAATTTGAATTAATCATGTCTTTGATTTCTCATCACCTTACATAGGTTTTTATGGAATTCCTGCTGTACAAGCTGGACACCTCATACAGACTATAAAAACTATACTTATAACTTTTTTTTAATTGTCTTATTTTGTTGTAGTTATACAAATATATTAACTTTTAAATGTACATCCCTTTATGAATCATATTGTAAGAGAAAAATCAGAACAAAAGGGAAAAACCATGAAAGAGAAAAAACAGAAAAAAAGTAAATACTATGTGTTGATTTTGCATTCAATGTTCATAGTTATTTTTCTGGATGCAGATGGCATTTTCAGAATTCATTGGGATTGCCTTGATCACTGAACCACTGAGAAGATATGTCTTTCACAGCTGGTCAATGCAAAATCTTGCTGTTATTGGGTATGATGTGTTTCTGGTTCTGCTTTTTTTCAGTCAGCATCAATTCATGTCAATCTCTAGGCCTTTATAAAATCAGCTTGTTCATCAGTTTTATAGAACATGATGAATATTGCATTATCTTCATATATCACAACTTATTCAACTATTCCCCAATTTTTTTCTACCCCAAAAAATCTGCTGCAAATTTTTTTGCAGATGTGGGTTCCTTTTCTCTCCTTGATGTTTTCCTTGGGATAAAGACTCAGTAGTGGCATTGCTGGTTCAAAGTATAGGTACACTTTTGCTGCCCTTTGGGAATAGTTCCAAATTGATCTCCAGAATGGCTGGATCATTTCCCAACTCTACCAACAATGCATTAGTGTCCCACTTTTCCCACATTCCCTCCAACATTTATCATTATTTTTTCCTGTATAGTCAATTATTTTTAAAGAATATCCCTTTTTTGCCCTGATTTTTCCCTATTGTATTTTTTATAGCAGAAACCTTAAAACTTAGTCTATATCAACTTTTAAAAGTCATTAGTTATAAGAATACTCAAAAGCTACGTTTCCACAACATTGTGCAAGTTTCAAGGTAATGTAGGATAACATGCACTCTGGACCAATCAGTTTTCAGAAGAAGAAAATAGCAAAGTTCTGATAAAGAGGGCTAACCTAGTCTAGAAACTGGCTTAACCCAGCCATTGTCAACAATCTGGAGAAAGCTTTTCTTCATAAAATATTATCTGACAGATAGTTGAACATGGGATGTCTGACCAGGGATGGGGAATATTTTCTAGCAGCAACATGCAAAAGTGGATGAGGAAGACTTTAAAGCATAAGGGTTTGGGGCCAACTAGAATTCTGAAGGGAGGCATTGGACTAATCATTGTGTAATCTCATATGGAATTTTTACACTTCAATTTGCAGGCATGTATAGAAAGTTTAAACTACTTCATTCATCCTGAATTCATTTATTGCACCCTTTTTGGGGTGCTGAAGTACCTTCTTTAATTAAATCAATTTAATTTAAAGTAAATGTAGCTTCCAAAGACAAGTATCTTACACTCAGATAGCAATTTCAGTACTATGAAAACTAAGAGCAATTTTTAAAAAGTCAATTTCATGATTAGACCACGGAAATTATTATTTTTAGATAAAATGTATGATAACATATACTTAAAATATTATATATGAATGCATATCTGATTATCAAGCAGATAACATGATTCAGTTGTATATTTTACTGGGATACAAGAACAATTACACAGTTAAATAAATGGATAGCTAGCTCTAAACGTAAAACCCTTTTTCTGTTACTTTCTGAGGCAGAAACATATTATCTGATATAACAACAAATATTTTAAAGATTATTTAAATTGATACTTTAGTTGACATTACACATCAATAGTGACATTATAGTTGATAGCATCATATTTCAAGTACCAATACATTTAATCTCTTCAATTGCTATAGATTTAGATCCCAGGTAACTCAAGTATTGACAATGAAGAACATGAGTCAAATGCCCTTATGAATTTCAACAGGCATCTTGTATGCCATAGTTAGTAAGGAACATGTCTTTATTTCAATAACATTTGCATAGCAGGTTAAATCTGAGAATTAGTCTAAATCTAACATAATGCAGCTATGGATTGAATTATATAAATTTCAAAATTGTAGCAACTAAACTTAGTTCATCTTTAATGTTTATGGATACATATTTACAAAGCATTTAAACATGCTGTCTTTAAAATGAATTTGTATTTTACTTTGTTTTTGTTATATGGTTTCACAGTGTATATGAATGCCTTTCTCAGGTTTTAGTTTCAATTTTATTCCACTTGAATTTTTTATTATGCAACCCCAAATCAATGCCTTATCTGTTGATTTATGGTTCTATTTCTGAGAGTCTTGTAGAAAATATAAACAATAAAAATCAAAATTTGTAGATAAAATTAAGTACAACTAACAAATAATAGGTTTTAGTATTTCTCAAAACTTGTTCCATATAAAAAGATATTTTAAAAGGAATTTTGTTAATATTAGTGGATGGTAAGTATGTTCTGTAACAAATTCATACTTCATGAATTGTGATATTTATACTCAATAAAGCAATATTTGTCAATTTGGTGTTTCACTTTTGGGTTTTCTTTTCATTTATAATACTTATAATACTTTTGTTATACAGTTTAAATTAGTAACCTTTCTTTAATAATGTATTGTTTTGTTTAAAATATTTTGTCCAGGCTCTCTTATGCATAAAGAAAAGAAGAAAAAAGTTGTTACAGGCAGTTGAAAAGGGCATCACATCATTTTAGAATTCTAGAAAAATTAAGAGGTATATAATTAAGCTTTTGGCACAGTGGATAAAGGGCTGATCCTGCTGTCAGGATGTCCACTAATTGATATAACATAAATGGAAATACCCCAAAAGTACTTGAAAAGGAGTGTTGAAACAGAAGATGAAAAACCAAGAGAATGAAATCATGAAAATCAAAAGAGATATTATAGATTCAAATGATCAAAAGTGTGATGTCTTGTTTGTAGATGCAGTCCAGAAGGATAAAATAGAAGCCATCAAATGTGTCAGTTAAGATATAATTAATGTTCAGAAACAAGATGGCAAAATAAAGGCAGAGATTCATCAGAGCTCCCTCCAAATATATTTAAATACTGACTAAACAAATTGTAGAGTGTGAAGCCATAAAAAGAGAGAGTAAAACAGTTTTCTAGTCCAAGACAACTTAGAAGGTCAGCAAGAAAGGTCTGTTGCACCTGGTTCACAGTGGATCACAGTGCAATTCCTACAATGACAGCTCAGTCCTGGCCCTAGAAAACTGGGAGCACACCTTGGGAGCCAATGACTCAGCAGCAGTTGCTTCTGGAACTCTTTGCCCACAACAGCAAGGGGGCCAAACATCTGGTTATGAGGAGGTTACAGGGGTCTCTATACTAGTATTGAGGCAGAGCTCTGATGCTTTGGATCAGAGTCAAAGTCACAGTCATTGGTTGTAGTCCCAGGGTAAGGAGAAGCAGTAGCACACCAGAGATTGTGGCCACGGTCCATCCTCACAGTTTCAGGGCTAGAAAAAAATACTTGTAGTAATTCATAGACGAGCCAGAAATGTGGTAAATACATTTCTCCTCCAATTACATCACTTTGCAAGAACAGAACACTTAGAAGTCCCTAGAACTATCTTTGAAGATAGCTGCTCAAAATGTCTGAAGCTTAGAACAATGCACCCTTCATATTGGAAGTAGAGCCCCATTTTAACAAAGAGTTAAAAATCAAGTCATAAGCTGAAAAAATAAGCAAACAGCCAAAAAAAAAATTTGACTATAGAAAGGTATTTTGTTGACAAGGACGATTAAATCACACTCTCAGAAGATAACAATGTTGAAGCTCCTACATCCTGAGCTTCCACATACAAAGTGGTTTATGAAAAATAACCACTTAGAAGAGTTAGATCACCTATTCAAGGGCTTAAGTTCTGAAAAGTGAATTAATTTTACTCAACCTAAAGTTTACAAATGAATGAACTAACCTTGTATAATGTGTAGGGGAGGGGGAAGTACTGGGGGACCATTTTGAGACCTGCCTCTTCTTCCAATTATGTAAATAGTCTTCAATTTCAATTTACTTCAGATGTTCTCTTTCTTAATTATGTTGATGACTACAAGTTACTATTTAGTATTAAATTTTCACTGGCAGACATGTGAGTGAAAAATCAGATAGATTAATAATATAAAAAGATTAATTTAGCTTAAAAGTTTAATTTTTATTAGAAATTTTATCTTTTTATATGTAGGTTGGCTCAAAAAAGATTAACTATAGGCCATGGTGTGTTTGTAAATGCTTAATAATCAGCTCTCCAGGGGGGAAATGTATGCCAGAAATATTGCTAAGCTTAATTTGCATTATTAACATTTTAATATCATTTTCTTAAATCTTGACAATCAAAGCAACAAATATCAAAAATAAATTTAAAAAACAAGTTCTGATTTGCGTAGCATTTGCTGATTTCTAAGGTTAAATGATCACACTGATGATTTAACTACTGTTTCTCAAAGACTGGATTGAACTAGCTTCGGCACACCCCTGAATATAGGCCTATATATTTGAGTCAGTTTGTATTGTTAAATATTAATTGCTAAGATGAAAAATGGCAAAGTTATAAAGAAAAGCAAAATGTAATATGCCAACATCAAGAAACAGAATATTGAATTATAATAGAATTAAACAAACAAGAATTTTTGCATTAATCTTATTTCAAAAATTGAAAGAGAAATTAATTTGAGTAGAATAAGTTTATAAAGACTAGAATTAAAAGTTGCATAAGGACCTAAATTATTTTTAAAAGGTAACAGCTTAATTAAGAAATAATTTTTCATTATGTTATTTTGTTAACTTGATAATTTCTTGTTTTCCAACTTTATGTATTTTTTTCTGAGAACACGTAGGTCTCTTAAATCAAAGTAATGAGTCCTAGAAGATTACTGTTTTTTTTTCCTAAACTTCAATAGACTGAAACCTAAGTTCAAGATTTAGACTACTAGTCCACTATAGTATTTGTAATAGATAACACATCAAAGTTGTCAAAAGACAAGATGCTCCAAAGTCTTAGTTCTATTAAAACTTACTGAAATTTAAAGCTATATTAAGACTTTAGATTTCTAGTATTTCATTTCCTTTAGTTTTCAATTAATACAATAATTTTTATATTAGGTCTCTTGGATTTTGTTCTAGGTCATTTATTTTTAAAATGAGATATTTTATATTTTCTTCTATTTTTTTTCTTCTTTTGATTTTGTTGGACTGATTTTTTTGTATTTTCTAGTTACATGTAAAAATAAGTTTTAAAAGTCATTTTAAAGATTTTGCACTCCAAAAGTCCCCTCCCCACTTTTGCATATCCCTTCCCTAAGAGAGCAGGCATGGACAATCATGTTAAACCTATTTCTTTATTAGTCATATTGTGAAATATAAATCAGAATAAAAGAGGAAAACTAGTAAAAAACAAAAATAGATGAAAAAGTGAAAATAGTCTGTTTTGATCTACACTCATATACTTTCGTTCTTTCTCTGGATGTGGATGGCATTTTCCATATCAAGTCTTTTGGAATTGTCTTTGGATCACTGTAACACTGAGAAGATTTATCATATTCATACAACACACTGCATTGAGGTTAACGGCATAATGTTTTACTTAACATTAGTTCATATAAGTCTATACTTATTTTTTTCTGGGAATGCCCTGCTCAACTTTTCTTTGTAGAATAATAGTATTTAATTACATTCATATACAACTTATTCAGCTATTTCCCAATTGGTAGGCAGCCCCTCAATTTCCAATTGTTTGTCACCACAAAAAGAGCTACTCTACCAATTGTGCATTAGTGTGTCTGACTAATTCTGGAGGTCTTTTAAGAGTCATTAGTTTCTCCTTGCCCAGTTCCAATTTTGTCAGAATTACTTTCTTCAGTTATTTTCCACTTTCCATTTGGTCAATTCTACTTTTAAAAAACTTTTCTTCAATTTTTTTGTGTTTCTTTATTTGAGTGTGGAGTCTTTTTTCAGAATTCTCATTTCTTTTCTTAAGTTTATATGTTTCTCCCTCTTACTTGATTTTTAAAATTCTTTTTGAGTTTTTCCTAATGGACTTTCTGGACTTGAGACCAGTTGATATTATCCTCTAAGTCTTCACATGTAGGCATCTTGACATTATTATCCACTACTGAATTTGTCTTTGGAATCGGTCCTATTGTAATAATAGCTTTTTTCAGGATTCTTTTGTGGTTTTACTCTCTGTTTAGAGTTGAGCTCTCCCCTTGAGTTATATAGGGAGCACCAGCCCAAAGCTTCCTGGCCTAGGGGCCAGGGGCCTAGCCCAGTCACTGGCTTTCTGTATCTAGGCCCCTGGTGCTGCCAACTGGCCCACTGCACTAGGATGACCTGGCCTAGTCACCCCTCTTTGTGTCCTGCATCCCATACTGTCAGGTTCTCTGTCTTACTGGAGCTGGAGGTCTTACAACTGGCCGGTTAAACCAGTGCTTCAGGGCCTCAGTTGCTGGTCTATTGTATGCCTAGAAGCTTCCCACTGCCTTGACAGGATAACATCTGCATTGGATCACGCTCCTCTTTTATCAAAATGAATCAGACCTTTCCTGAAAGCCTAAGTTATCCTGGGCTAGAAGAATTTTTCACTTTGTTTTTGTGGATTCTGTTGCTTGTTCCCAAATTCTTTTAGAGGCTTGTTTGATCACTATTTTCAGAATAAAAAGGGAGGAGGGCTCAGATACATACCACCATCTTGACTCTCTGCCCCACACAAAAATTGGGAGTGCTGCAAAGCAGATTGGAATAAATAAAAATGTAACACAACAGAGAGAATGTTAATTTATGGATTTCTAAGTAAATGTGTGGCCCCTAGGGAATTCTGAGACCTTTTTCTATTTGATCACCACAGGTATAAGATATAGTAACTAACACAGTTCATATTTTGCAGAAAGAATTATATGTTTTTTTTTTGGTAGGAATACATTTCTAACGAATTAGAATCCATATTTATTAAAATCCTACTTTGAGATCTCAATATATTTAGGTAATTATGAATTTTAAGGCTGTACAAAATTCAGTATTATTTCTATCTGATTCATCTTGCTGAGTTAGGAAGGTTTTGAATGTGGACCAAGTGCTTGATTGCATTCTTGTCATTTGTCTGAAAAGGTATTAATGGATTCTTGTAGTTGGATGAGTATTTATTCATAGTAACTCCTCAAATAATAACCCTTCAAAATATTCCTTTACCAAAGAATAAGAGGATGGTTACAATTAGTAGTAATAGAAAGATTATTTCCACGAACCAAATTCCTATTTCTTCAAATACTGATATGAATCCATTTTAAAATGGAAATGGCGTTTGTCACCTGTGCTATAAACAATTTCAACCTCAGTCTTTAAAGTGGGGATGCTATAGTTGAACTCCAAGTGGGCACATATGGGCCTGATTTTCTAAAAAAGTGATAAGAATATCACTGTATGATATGACTGTATCCATTAACTTTAACATCTAGAAAAAAAATCTCAAAATAAATCAACAGAGTAGCAGTTTGTGTTCACTTTGAGGAGATATCACTTTGGAGCCAGTGAAAATCTAGCAAGAACAAGTCACTGACATTCTGGAAACTTCTTGCATTCTAACTGTCACTTTAACTGTCACTCTAACTGCCATTGTCACTTGACTTCATTTTACTTTTTGACAGTTATCAGAGTGATATTTCAGGAATTTGCATAAATTTAGTATACCTGAATTTTAGCAAACTCCTTTTGATTATCTATTGAAATATCTCTTGGGGTTAGGAAGATGTAGATTTGATGGAAGCATGCAATTATATAAACTGAGAATTTATTGAAATGAAAAATGTGAATTAGTGGATATTAATAAAGGCATGGAGGGTTGTCTACAGTCAAAAATATCCCAGTTCTCTGCCCATGGCCTGGTAAATTTATCATTTATGTTAATAATTTTTTTTATTTATGTTAATAATTTTTAAAAAACAGATGGAATGCTTTATCAAGTTTGTGGATCATATGAAGTTTTGATGACAAAACTGATATCCATAATGATCTTAAATAGGAAATATGGGGAAATCTTTTAAGATGAAGCTTTTAGATAATGATGAATGTTGGAGTAGATGTGTGAAAATTGGGATGCTAATGCATTATTGGTGGAGTTATGAACTGATCCAACTATTCTGGAGAGCAATATGGAACTATACCCAAAGGATTATCAAACTGCAAAGATAGTATAAAAGAGGGAAAAGGATCCAGATGTGCAAAAAGATTGGGACAGCCCTTTTTATAGAGGAAAGAAACTGGAAACTAAGTGGATTCCTATCAATTGGAGAATGGTTGGGTAAATTGTGGTATATGACTGTTATGGAATATTATTGCTCTGTAAAAAATGACCAGCAGGATGATTTTAGAAATTCCTGGAGAGACTTACATGAACTGATGCTAAGTGAAGTAAGTAGAACCAAGAAACACTGTACACAGCAACAAGATTATATGATGATTCAGTGAGGTGATTCAGGCTAGTTCCAATGGTCCTGTGATGAAAAGAGCCATCTACACCCAGGGAAAACCTTGGGAGCTGAGTGTGGATCAAAATATAGAGTTTCACTTTTTTGTTGTTTTTTGCTTGCATTTTCTTTTTTTCTCATTTTTTTCCTTTTTGATATGATTTTTTTTGTGTGTGCAACATTATAACTGTGGAAATATGTATAGAAGAATTACACATGTTTAACATAAAAAAAAAGTAAAAGTCTTGCACTTGAGTTAAAGTAACGTAGAAGATACCAATGTAAGAAATTCAAGTTTGGAAAGTATTTTGGTTTTTGTTAACCATTTTGGGGTTTGAGGGATACTGGGCTTAATTTGAGTCAGTAGTGTGGAATATGACCACCAAATAAGTTAATAATTTTTACAGATACATTATAAAAGCAAAAGGTTCTCAATAAGGGCAATATGCTCCATTTTGGTTTGATTCCATTTGGAACAGTTTCAAGTCTACTTTTGTTTTAAAGGACTGGGTATCCCCATCTTGTCAAGACTGGAAGTGCAGGAATAATATTTATCCAGAGGATAGATTCTTTTGCTGCAGCATGATAGCTTTGACCTGCTCTTTTTTTAACCTCCACCAGTGTACTCCTCCTTGGGCAACCTTGTGATCCCTTGCTCCAAAGGGCCCACAAAATTAGGGCTAAAAAATGTGAATATGATTGGCTTACATCGCTACAGCTCAGAACTGCCAAACCCAAGGGCTCCACACACTGCAGCTCTTTCCTATCTGTTCCCATCCCTTCTTCACCTAGCATTATGGGTGGAACTGCCTCCAGACCTAAAAGCACCAAGAGGTCTATTCAATAGTGAGAACCAGCTCTGTACTGGGACATGAGCCAATAGTTTTATGTCTTTGGCAATTTCCTCCCCTACTAGTCCATTATCATCAATTTTCACACAGTAAGGTGATAGATGTAATTTCCTACACATTCCACCTTTTACAGCCAACAAGTAGCCTAATTCCAATCTGTGCTTGAGTTCTGCTTCTCTAGTCTGAGTGACGTGGTCTGCCAACAAATCCAGTATCTTTGTCATCTGGTTAATAATTATTTCAACCACAGACTGGGTCTAATGAATCTATTCAGCATACAAATTGGAGTTCTGCATCTCCAAATCTCATCTGGGGCCATCTATCACTCCAACCATTTGTGTCCCCAGGAATTAGAATAGATACCCTTCACAAAGAAAGATGCCTATTATGAAAGTAAACAACAACAGAAACAGACAGACAGACATGCATCTAACAACAGATAAATGAGTAAGCCAAATATTTGCTTATCTATTTATTTAGAATATAATGACATATTGAAGATTCAGATTGAAAACTGCAAGATATTATATATTTGAATTGTGCTCATGGCTTCTACTGACCATAGGTCCTGTTAATAGAAATATGCTATCACAGGAAAAGCAAATAATAAAAAACTGGTCCTTTGGGCCTCAGCCTGAGAACACATACATGACAGGATAAAGCATCCTTAACTCATTTTGACTTAGAATATTGTATACAATCAAAATTTCACCATATAACAGACTCAGGAATAATGGAGTGAGTTCTTATTCAAAGGAACACTCCCAGGAAACTGAGTCAGAAAGATTCCACCTTAATCAGGGGCCAAGGTTGTCCTCCCAAATGTTGCTCATTTAAACCTCTACCTGTAACAATTCACGATCCCATTCCTCTGAGGAGCTTGTGGCATATTTCTTTCAAATGGTTAGTTACTGACTTGATTATTCATCAAATAATCATACCTGAATTCAAAACTCCAAATGATATCAACATGAGTCTCAAAAGATTTTTATCACAAATAGCAAGTCTCATTAATCAAAGTGGCAGGTGAATTTATTTCTCAAGGATGGCATATCCTAAATAAGTATCAATTATAATCTGACATTGATAACAGTAAGCAATTCATCCTAGAAAGTCCACAGCTTATCTTCCTATCTAAGTAGATGGGTTTAAAGTCATCAAATCATTTTACTTTAAGATACTCAATAACCAATCTATGTCAAAATATATCCAGATATTAACCATGTTGAAAGGGACAAAGATATGGACCTCTAGTCTCCGAGACCCCTAAACAATTGGAACAGCTTTAATGTGACAATATAATCAATGAAATTCACATAGAATATAGAATATAGAAATAGGTGGAATTATGTTGATTTTACATTAAAGAACCCTATCAGTATTAGCATAATAGTTTCTTCATAAAAAAAAATGTTAATTCAACTTCCTCCAATGGAGGAGTCCCTCCAACATCAATATTGTTAAAATTCCTCTAAGACAAATAATCTCTCCTCCCATCAAAATCTTCCTAATGGCCCCAATGCAAAGTCAATTTTAGAGGTTATCAATTGTCCTTAACAGTCCATTCTTGAGGTTCCTCCACATGTCCTTTCCCTTGCTGTTCTAAAGTCTCCAAACTGTTGTCTCTGTCATCCTGGAGCTGCTGGTTCCAAAGATGCTGTCTGGACCAGCAATCCTTGCTCCCTAAGAGCTGAAAGGGATGAGGACACTGCCAATGTATAATTTCTTTAAAACTTATCCTTTGTGTCAAAAGAAGTGCTTCCCTCTGACCTCCCAAATAAAGTAAACCAAACAACATTTCATATGGGGAAAGTCCCAGTTCAATTCTGGGGACAGTTCTAGTTTTTTCATGAAATAATAGGCACACTTTTAATCCTAGGCAATTTAGTCTCTAACATCAATTTAGTAATCCACTTCTTAAGAACCTGATTCATATTCTTTCCACTTTCCCTGATGAGGGCAGATGCTCAAGTGCATGGAATTGTCACTCAATTTGTAATCTCTCCCGATTATTTCTTATAAACTTTAGAAGTAAAGTATGTTCCATTATCAGAATGAATAACCTCTACTTATCCAAATTTCAGTACAACTCATTCCAATGTTACTTCACTAATCTCTCTTAAGGCAGCAGAGTTCAGAGGAAAGCTTCCACTCATCATATCAAATGATCCATTATAACTAGTAAATATCTCCGTTTTCCCACTGGTGATTTCAGTAAAACCTAATTTAAATATTCCTGAGGTACACTTCCTCACTTATTTGTCTTCAGGTATATTACACACTTTTTGGATACAATTTGCTTTGCAATTACACATATCCCTACATGCCAAATTTTCTTGCTTTTATTTCTTTATTAAAAGAAGAAAGCAAGACAAACTTTAACATTGAGAATATAGGCAATATCTAAATAATTTTGGACCAAATTTTACAAAATCTATACCACATATCCAGTAGAGTTGACAAGAATGTTAAAGCACAGCTCATACAGTTTTTACAAATTGCCCAATATGCAATTTAGAAAGCAACATAGTCATCTAATTAGAAGATACAAACATGTGGCCTCTTTAGGTAAGTTACCAGAGAACTTTGTTTAATGTCCAAATTGTGTTTAACTTCAAATAAAATACAGAATTAAATATCTAGTAACAATACTTCACTATTAATTAATTATTGATTAATATAATTATCATAACTTCATTATAATTAATATAATTCATAATTAACATTAATTAATACATATTTCTAAGATCTTATGCCGAAATAAACAAATGTATAATTTTAGCATACACTAGCTTAACAGTAATTATCTCATTCAAGATATTGGGACACCAGTGCAAACCCCAGAAGAATCCAGGCCAGCCAGGGATGCCAGCCTAGCCAGCACAGAGTCTACAAGCCTCTCCAAGGGGGAAAAGCATGGAAAATCTCAAGAGAGCACAGGTTTTTTTGTTTTGTTTTGTTTGGTTTTTTTTTTTTAATTTTTCAAGAAGCCTCATGTTCAGATGTTCAGAAGGCTTTGTTATATAAATAAGCCCAACTTAAAAATACAATAAACTCAAGTACAATGCCAATCAGCTTAATAATTTGTCTCAAAACCTCCAGAATCTGCTAAAATATTTTATAACTTTATTTCTGCAAACCCAAATTGACCAGTCCTACGTCCCCCAAAAAGTGCCATGTTTTTCTTTCTTTTTGATGTGGCAATTAAAAACTCTTCCTATATCAGAACTAGTCCTTCCTTTCTCTAAAAGTTATTTTCATAAGTACAATTATGTACAATTATGTACAAAACAAGATCTTTTAAATCCCAAATGGCCAGATCTTTTGTTTTGTAATTTAGCTGACTGAAACAAAAGCCATAAACGGGAACTCTCCCTCTTCCCCTCTTCCTTCCCCCCACACACATACACACATACACATACACACACACACACACACACACACACACACACACACACAAACAGGTTTTTAAATCAATTGGGATAAAGAAAAGTGTTGGAATCTTTACAAACTGCTAACTCATTAGAGTTGATAAATTATTGATCTGATCTTACAAGAAGATGTTTTGGGCCAGAACCTGAAACAAGGTTCTAAGTAGAACTAATTAATACAATGCTTGTGTTTATAGTTTTACTCATTGGAATTCATAAGTATGGGAGATTCACAAAGTAAACTTTGTAACTTTGTGAATTCACACCTCCCTTGAAGCTCTTAGGGCCAGTGAGCACTATGGGAGAAACCTATAATCCCTCTCTCTCGCATCCCACAATTCCTCTCTCTCGAATAAATAGAGCTTCAAAGGGGCCAGTCAGAGAGTTTTCAGAGGAAGAAGCTACGAGTGGAGAGTTCAGCTGAAGATTGAGAAGGCTCTCTCAGAGGCAAGATAGATTCAACTCGGTGCTGGCTCTGGAGGCTGAAGAAAGCAGAGGCAGAAGCAAAGGACAAAGCTGCAAGAGCTCTTGGAACCAAGGAGAGAGATAGGCCTCTAAGTTAACTGGGCTATATTAGAGACAATAAAAGATCTGAACTTTTATCACCTGGCTGCATTTTGGGTGATTATTTACTCTTAACCAAAACTAAGACTGTCTCAAAAAAACCTCCCCAAGAAACCTGCTCTTTCTCCCAGAGAGAACCATCATCTTATATTAAAGAAGAAAAACACCACAGAAAAGGAGGGAAATTCTAGAGCCACAGCCATACGAGCTAAGGGACATACAAGTTGTCCTGTAGTTGGCAGCCACAGGGATACATAGCTACTCTCCTTCAGCATTAAAGGCTCCTTTGAATTTAGACCCAGGCCTTGGAGGATAGACAGTTCTTTCCATCAGCCCATGTGGAAGAGGTGAGGAAATCTGTTTCCAGAAAGTTGTGAAGCAATGGAAAGTCCCTGCTCCCCAATTCAAAATAAGCAAAAATATTCTAGCTGTTTTAGTTCTCACATGTGAGAAAAGAAGGCAAGACTGAACTGAGAGAGCTGCAGAGATAGACAGGCTTCCAAAAGATATTAGAGTGTGATGAAGCAGGCTTAGGAGAGAGAGGTCTTGGACCTTCTGCTATCTGCAGTGAAACCCAAGGGCACAAGGTTCTGTTGTTGCAGAGAGGTGGTCACAGAACTGGAGCCAGCCTCTTTCTTCCAGTTCCCTATATCCTTAGCCTGGCTTCCAATATCCAGCCCGGAAGGTATGGTCCTGAAGCTACTGCTCCTCTTGTGACTACTACCTGTATCCTTTCCTTCTGCTCCTGCATTTTATTGCAACTTTGAAATCTGTGAAAGTTTGAGGGAGTGACCTAACATAATTCTGGACCCCAGAATTCAAACCAGCACTGCTCAAAGAAATGTCTGGCAATCAGCCCGACAGTAAGGTAACCCAGCAGCCAAAATGCCATGTGTTACACAAAGGATAACTCATCACCAGATTTGTCACATTCAGAAGCAAACTTTGTGAATCAAGGATAGGTCAGTGCTTGAAGTTTGAGCCTACCCTGCCAGGATCCAAAGAAATAGTGTAAAGGTCAGAAGGACCCAGGTTCTGGAGGTGGGAATGTTGAGAGGTAAAATACCCTAATAGCATTTGGGGGTTCCCAGATTAGTGTCACAGGTTTTGCAAAAAAATTCACAGTCCCAGGTTCTCAAGTGAGATTTTGACCAAAAAAAAAGTTTATTTTCACTGAGCAGTTCTCAGTCGGGTTCTGTTTAGAAGGTAGCAGTGATTTCGGGGGAGAGAGTTCAATTCTATTTAGCTTTCTATGGCCTGGGGCAAAATAAGGAGAGATCTCCTGATGATTTGAGGGAATAATCTCTAGGTCAATAATGGATAGTGATTATTCCAGAAGCCAGGATATCCAAGTAAATTGAAGGTGAGGATTATTTTAGGAGTTTCCCAAGGCCAGCTGGAAAGAGTGGGGGAGGGGTTGTCAGGAGATTCAGCATTTGGGGACCATAGAGTCCTTATTACATCAGGAGATTGTTTGTACTTCTTTTGTTGCTCATCTTCTTGGGAAATATCCTTTGTAAAAGTTTATTGATGTTAACTGGTTGAATGAAATTTGGGCACTATTTGCTGTCAATTATCTCTGGGAAAGACATCTCAATAGTAACTTGCAGCTGATGGCATTAGAGAGAATCACTCTGGTCCCTCAAAGATACCTGTAGATCTTGAAAAAAGAAAAGAAAAAAAAAGAAAAAGAAAGGTATGCCTATATTTTCTTTCCTCTATCACTAGGAAATGATTATTTCCCCCAAGGATTCCCATCATTTCAGTGTCAACAATAAGTTGCACCCTTTTAAGGAAAATCAGATCTCAAATAGAATTTAGATTTGCTAATTTTTCCATCTTTCTAAATATACAATTATTCTATTCCAGTGAATTTTTGAAGATCAATAACAATGTAAATAAACAAACCAGTAAAAAAGTGATAATCTAGATAATGAAAAACAAATAAATGTCCCAGAGAAGGTATAATGAAATATGCTTCCTTCCTTATGGCAGAGAAGTCTCCCCTAAGGCAGACTGCCAGGACTGAGAATTACATACATTTGCAGACTCTCTCTCTATAGGATATTTGATGGGGGGAAACCCTGAAACTGTCCTGACTTGGGATAAATACTTGAGAACTCCTTGAAGAGGAGAAAATCTGAAATCTCCAGGGAGAGGCCTGCCTCAGGGAATTAAGATAAAGTGGTTTCATTTTGTTATCTTGGTGGGACCACTGCTACTTAGCCTGAACTAGAGATCTAGATTTCTATCTACCTCTATTGAGTTGGAGGTTAGTCTAGGACAACTCATACAATTGGAAAATTTCTATTCAATTCACGAAGATCTCGATCTGATTTCAACTCAAACTGTCCCCAGCTCCTAGCTAAAGTTTCAAATTATAAAAAGGGGCAACTTGGGCACTTCCTTGCAAAAGGCCAAAAGCAGGAATCATGCCAGGCCAAGGGACCTTTCCTTGGCATAGCTGCCTGTGAGGACCCTCTGCCCTCTGAGAAGACATTTTCTTTTCAGCATTAACTCCTCTTTATCTCTCTCAACTATTTCCCTAACAGGACTACACCCCTCTTTACCTCTCTGTCAGGATTTCTAGGAACTTTACCTTGCCTCTGAGGAAGTCAGTCTTCCTAGCAAAGCGTGACTTCTCAGTTCCAACAATAAATTCCTTTTTGTCAGTCTAACTTTTAGGGTTTGTGAATTGCTTCATGAAGAACCTCTGCATCAACCAGAAGGGGTTCCCACAACTCTCTGCCCTATGCCAGACCTCATCATATTTTTTATTGTTTTTCTTTATTAAAAGAGAAAATTCAATCTGGAGAGAGTGTAAGAAATTACTGCCAGGTGAAAAACATCAATCAATTGTGATGTTTTTCTTCTTTAAAATAATAGTCGTTCTCTCTAGGAGAAAGCAGGTTTCTCAGGGAGGTTTTCTGGAGGCAGCCTTAGTTTCAGTTGAAAGTAATAATCACCCAAATGCAGCCAGGTGCTGAAAGTTCAAATCTTTTATTGTGTCCTTCAATATAGCCCGGTTAATTTTTCTTAGAGGCCTCTCTCTCTCCTTGGTTCTAATAGCTCTTGCAGCTTTGTCCTTTGCTTCTGCCTCTGCTTTCTTCAGCCTCCAGAGCCAGCACCAAGTTGAATCTGTCTTGCCTCTGAGAGAGGGCTTCTGGCTCTCAATCTCCCAGAGTATTCTACAACTATCCCAGTGTGCTCCTCTCCAATCTAATTTAGCTGAACTCCCAACTGAGTCTGCTTTTTATATATCATCTCCCAAAGGTTGACTCCTCCTTCTGGAGGCACAACTAAGGGAGGTGTGAATTCACAAAGTTACAAAGTTTACTTTGAATCTCCCATACTTGTGAACTCCAATGAGTACTAGTGTGAACACAAGCCTTGTATTAATTAGTTCTACTTACTACCTTGTTTCATGTTCTGGCCCAAAATATCTCCTTGTAAGATCAGATCAACAATCTATCAACTCTAATGAGTTAGCAGTTTGTAAAGATTCCAACATCTCCCGCTTTCTTTTGTTTTAGAACATAGGGTGTTCATGACCTCCCTGACTTCTCAAGGAAGTGAGAACCCCCCAAAAAAGGTGATCACGTCTTCCCTGAGTGCTCAAAAAACGAGTGAAAACACTATAAAAAGAAGGTGGTCACGCCCTCCCTGACACCTCAGGAAGGGAGATGAAAACACCAAAGGAAATAGGAAATCAAATCAGATTAGCAGGTTTCTGAAGAGGCTCACTTGAAACAGGTACACATAAATCCATCAATATGAGCCAGAACTTTGAAACACATATACATGGTATACACAAATCCATCAATATGGGAGGCATTTCATATAATTTACATAAGCACATAGCAATATAACACAGGCTAGTAGTAATATAACAAATAACATGGATCAACATGAAAATTTAAGTACTGCAATAATCTCATCAACAATTTTTTATCTCAAGATGATTCTTGCAATTACATAAAATAGATAAACACATAGCAATATAACACAGACTAGTAGTAATGTAACAAATAACATGAATCAACCTGAGAATTTACACATGTCCATAAGTCCTAGAAATAGTCAAAAAGAATGCATTGTCCATTAGTTCATGTGCCAGGAATCCAATAGTTCCTGTAAGCTCTGAAGTACTGCAATAGTCTCAACAATTTTTCATCTCAAGGAATCCAATGATTCTTGCTGGTTTTTCTAGAACTAAAACAGTCTCATCTTGTGTTAGGAAATCCAGTGATTCCTGAATATTTTTAAAAGTTCTTTTAACAGTCTCATTGTTAGCCATGCTCTTTCAGTGTCAGATGTTTCTTAAATCTTCTTTGTTTTGAAGGTTTTCTCTTTTTCTGTCTCACCTCAGGGAATCCAGTGATTGTTGCTGGTTTTTCAGGAATGAAAGCTGAAGATTTTAAAGTTCTTTTAACAGTCTCATTACCAGCCATGCTCTTTGGGTGTCAGGTGTTTCTTAAATCTTCTCCTTTGTTTTGAGGTTTTTCTCTTTTTCTGTTTCTCTCTGATGGACAAGGTGAATGCGGCTCACTGGCACCCATTTATTCGTTCTCCATCTGTATCCTTATCTGTCTGTAAAAATACAAGCAAACCCTTTCTCCCAAGCAGTTAACCTATCTAATTCCCTTCTATTTACCACTTTTGGGATTTCTCCTCATCATCTAGCAATTACATTGGAACTGTTTGCACTGGACACTGCCCTGTTAGTTTAAAAGGCCTGTATTCTCCCCAACTGTAATCCTGATTGCTTTTCTGTTGATTGATGACATCAGAGTCCTTAATTTCTAAAGACTCTCTGGGTGTAAACTCAGCTGCTCTCATGCTCCACCTATCTTTTGATTGATACCTTGGAGCTGGGCCCTGCCTCTCATTCCTCTGGGTCAATCTACATTCAGAGGCCCAGTGAAAGCCTCGGTTACATTTTGGACATGGCATTTTGGGTTTTCTCTCATCCTGTCTTCTCATTCTATCTCCATATCTACATTGAGCTCTCAAATGTCCAACTTTTCTATACTGAAAACATCTACAAGTTTCTCTAGAAGTTCCTTGCCAAGAGGAACCCTGTCTTTCCATGTTCATCATAGTTTGGGCATAATAAGTATTTGTGCCCACTGTGGCACAGTGCCTTATGATCTCCTCTAAAAGATCATCTTTGTCTAGTCCCCCTATAATTCTTTTGCAAACCTCATTGGCGTTTTCTTTAGCCAAATGTCTGGTCATTATTTCTGTTGCTGCATTGTCTCCAGTGGTTCTTATTACAGCTGTTTGCAAACATCCCACAAAATCTGCACTGGGACCTTGCTCTATTTTTGTAAAAGCTTTATTTGCATTTTTCTGTCCAGGGAGAGAATTCCAAGCTTTTATTTTTCCAGCCTTAGAAATTTGCCCATACACTGTTATGGGAAAATAAATCTGTTCTGAATTCTCTCCATACTGACCTTCACCAGCTAGTTGGTCAAAAGTGATTTGTCCAATAGCTCCTGTTTGCCTATTGTGTTGGGCTTGAATCCTACATAATTCATGAAACTCCAAAAGCCACAATAAATTTTGTCCCGATTCTAGACATGTTCTAGCTATGGATTTCCAGTCATTCGGAGTTAAGATTTCATAAGACAAATTATCTAGTAACATTTTAACATAAGAGGATGTAGCCCCATAAACAGTGCAACCCTTTTTCAAATCTTTAATTTTATCCAAATTAAAAGGAGTGTATTTTCTCTCTTTTTGACCTGAAGAGTCAAGCTTTTCAATTACAGGATATGTAGTTATAAAATCAGATATATCTTCTCCTTCATTTTTTGCTTTAATTAATGCCTCTTCTAATCTTGTCATATTCTGCTTTACAGGAAAAGCTGACTGTGTTTCTGCCTCTCTTCCTCCCCCTTCTTCCTCCACTGCCAAGCAGACTTAATGATTCTACTATTTCATATAAGTTCTCTCCCAATAATTTCCTGATCCAAGTTAAATCTTTCTAGAATAAGAAATAGCTGATAATACCATGCATGTTCTCAAAAAGTGTATTGCTAGAGGAGGGAAAATTATTCAATTAAAAGAAAATCACAAAATTATTAAAAAATCATTCCCTTAAGCTCAAGTACCAAAAATCATAACTAAATTATATATTATATTTTTGCTATATACCTAATTAAAGGTTTATGTTTTTTCAATAAAACCAAAACACTAAGTCAACTATTTTGAAGTAAGAATGGCGTACCCCTCTTGGCTTGCTGTTTGGAAGAAATATCTGTTTTGTGTAAAATACTTAAGAATGTGTGCATTTAAAAATTTGATAGCTCTTTAATGTTCCCCAAAACAAGATTATTTAATACTAAATCAAATTGCAAATTTAAAAATATGATGTAGTATCCTTTTGTTCCTATGGTAAATAATTTAAATTTTTTATTATGAACTTAATTATATTTAATAAAAAATTAAATATGTAACAAAGAACAAGAATACTATAAAGAAACTAAACTTCTTTTGGGTACCACTTTTATTTGTAAAGAGGGTGTATGCACATTTGCACATATAATATACCTACATGTACAATGTATCCTGATAGAGAAATAGACCAAAATAAATAAATAACAAAGAGCCCCTTGCCTAGGGAATAGGTCCCTTGCTTCTCACCATCACCTTTCAAAATCTCTAGCTTCTTTCAAGATGCAAATGAAATTTCATTCACAGGATGCTTTTCCTAGTCAGCTTTGCCTCTAATGCTTTCTTCTCTCTTCTGTATATGTCTCATTGTCTTCTCTATTGGATTGTGAGATCCCTGAGAGCAGGAATTAATTTTTGCTTTTGCTGTATATCCTCAGCATTTAACAAATGATATTTGCTTAATAAAAATGTTTGTTGATAACATAGATATGTGTTAGAACTCTTACAAGGTGCTGTCACTAGAATTGATAGAGACAATAATTATCTAATTTACCATGGTATTTAACAATTCTCTAGTTCACTACTGAACTTAGTACTTATTAGAGTTCACATGTTTCACACCTTTAAGAGAGCATATATAAGCTAGGAGCTTCAACCAGGATTGAGTCCAGGAGATTCACAAGTCTTAAGAGATGAACCCATTCTCAGAGGTGGAGTCAGAGTCATTCCTTCTTCCACCTTTGTGCTGGCTGGAGAGATTTGGAGGAAGCTAGAGGCTGAAGCTGGAGAGGCAAAGCACTAGTAGCAAAAGCTCTTGGAACCAAGGAGAGAGATAGGCTTCTAAGAAAGCTAACTGGGCCCAAGAAAAGAGACAAGACTTGAAAGGAGAAAATAAAGGATTTGGACTTTAACTCCTAATTGGTTTTGAGGTGATTATCACTTTGTAGTGAAACTAAGGCTGCCTCCACAAGCCCCCAAGAAAACTGCTCCCAGAGAACAATATATTTTAGAGAAGAGTATTACAGATATGTATTACAATATATACATTTTTCTATACATATCTACAAAGGTTTCTAAGTAAAAGCTAAAGTATACATGTGTACATATGTATGTGCATATGTGTAAACTACATGAATTTGTATATTGTGTATTGTTTCCTTTAAGAAGATCCAAAAAAAATTTTACTTAAATTATTTAATGCTCATAGGTTGCAAAAAAGTATACTGGATGTGGATTTTTAGAGATAAAGCAAAGCCCTGGTAAAAATCACAGAGCCTTTCCTGAGTTTATATATTAAAGACAACTTAAGTTGGACTAAAGTAAAATTATTTTAAATTGTGAAGCATGTAACTATAAATAAGCAAAAATACCAATTAAAGAAGTTTAACAATAGAACTACTAGGTGCATGTATTCACAAGTCTTCTTGCTCAAATAAAAATCATATTTTGTCAAAAAATTATCAGATCGAGTGTTGACAAATAGCTAGTGGAGCTGATAGAATTAAATGAATCAGTTCTCTTCCTCCAAAACATGGAGATGGTGGAAATGGAGGTAATTACAACTGGTTCCATTTACAAAAGGGTTCATTTTCCTGGAACTAGATTTGCTTTGTTCCAAATGTTCCAAATGTACTGTTTTTCAGCTCTTAACACTTCCCAGAAACTTAGTGTACAAATATTCTTCATTCACAGAAAGCAATAATTGAAAAAGACTTAGTAATAGAAATTGATAGACTAGATGGCAGGACAAAAGACAGATGGTATGTACAAAACATGAGAGATGATTCTTAAGGTACACAAGAGTACAATACAAGAGTATTACTCTTCAGTAATACTTAGCAAAATTCATATCCAAACAAATAGCAATAGGTAAATTGTAATGAGCAAGTAAAACAGAAGAAAATCAATTCTTCTATGCATATTTCCACAATTATCATGCTGCACAAGAGAAATCAGATCAAAGAGGAAAAAAAAAGGAAAAACAGTGCAAGCAAACAACAGAAAACAGATGAAAATATTATGTTGTGATGCACATTCAGTTCCCATAGTCCTCTCTCTGAATGTACATGGCTCTCTCCATCACAAGTCTATTGGAACTGGCCTGAGAATTGATCATCACATAGTCTTGTTGTTGCTGTGTACAATGGCCTTCTGTTTGTACTCACTTCACTTAGCATCACTTCATGCAAGTCTCTCCAGGTCATTCTGAAATCATCCTGTTGATAGTTTGTTGTAAAAATAATATTCAATAAAATCGCTATCCCATACCTTATTCAGCCATTTTCCAATTGAGTGGTCACTCAGTTTTCAGTTCCTTGCCATCACAAAAGGGGCTGTTGCAAACACTTTTGCACATATGGGTCTTTTTCCCTTTGTTATCTTTGGGATACAGGTTCAGTATCCCTACTGGATCAAAGTTTGGTAGTCCTTTGGGCATAATTCCATGTTGTTCTCCAGAATATTTGGATATAGTTCATAACTCCACCAACAATGTATTGATGTTTCAGTTTTCTCACATCCCCTAAAAAATTTACCATTATCTTTTTCTGTCATCTTAGCTAAACTGAGAAGTGTATAGTGATATTTCAGTCTGTTTAACTTGTATTTCTCTGATCAATAATGATTTGGAACACTTTTTCAAATGACTATAAATGATTTTAATTTCTTCATCTGAAAGTTGCCTATATATAACCCTTGAAAATTTATCAATTATAGAATAGGTTATATTCTTATAAATTTAAGTCAACTCTCTATGTATTTTAGAAATGAGGCCATTATCAGAATCCTTGGACATAAATTTTCCCCCAGTTTTGTGTTTCCCTTCTAATTTTGTTTCCATTGGTTTTGTTTATACAAAACCTTTTTAACTTCATATAATCAAAATTTATCCATTTTGCATTCCATTGTGTACTCTAATTCTTTTTTGGCCACAAATTTGTTTCTTGTCCACAGATCTGAGAGATTTTCTCTTGCTTTTCTAATTTGCTTATATTATCACCCTTTATTTCTAAATCCAAAAAAAAAATATTCAACCTTGTCTTAGTATAGAGTTTTAGGTGTTGGTCAGTGCCTAGTTTTTGCCATACCAGTTTTCAATTTTCCCAGCAATTTTTGTCAAATATTGAATTTTTATCCTAGAAGCTAAAGTTTTTGATTTATCAAATGCTAGATTACTATAGTCATTGACTGTTTTGTTTTGTGAGCATAACCTATTCCACTGAACAACTACTCTATGTTCTTAGCCAGTACCAAATGTTTTTGATGACTGCTGCTTTGTAATATAGTTTTTAGGTCTGGTATACTTAGGCCAACTACATTTGCATTTTTAAAATTAATTTCATTTTGTTCTTTCAAGTGGACTTTGTTTATTTTTTCTAGCTCTGTGAAGTAATTTCTTGGCAGTTGGATTAATGTGGCATTGAATAAGTAGATTAATTTGGGTAGAATTGTCATTTTTATTATATTAGCTCAGCCTACCCATAAGCACTCGTTATTCTTCCAATTTATTAGATCTGACTTGATTTGTGTGGAAAGTGTTTTGGAATTTTGTTCATATACATTCTGACTTTGTCTTGGTAGGTAGACTCCCAAATATATTATCTATAATTATTTTAAATAGAATTCCTCCTTGAATCTCTTGCTGCCAGACCTTGTTAATAACATATAAAAAGGCTGATGATTTATGTGGATTTATTTTATATTTTGTAACATTCCTAAAGTTGTGAGTTGTTTCTAGTAGTTTTTTAGTTGATTCTCTAGGATTCTCTAAGTATACTTAGCATATCATCCACAAAGAATGATAATTTAATTTCCTATTACCTACTCTAACTCTCTTAATTTCTTTTTCTTCTCACATTGTTAAAGCTAACATTTGAAATATAGTATTTAATAGTAATTGTGATAGTGGGTAACTTTGTTTCACTCCTGAACTTATTAAGAATGCTTCTAGTTTACCCATTACATAAAAAGCTTGCTCATGGTTTTAGATAGATGCTATAGATCATTTTAACTGCATTTATTCCTATGTTCTCTAGTATTTTTAACAAGAATGGGTGCTGGATTTTGTCAAATGCTTTTTCTACATTTATTGAGATAAATTATATGATTTCTATTAGTTTGGATGTTGATGTAGTCAAATATGTTAATAATTTTCCTGATATTGAACCCAGTCTGCCTTCCTGGTGTAAATCCTACTTGATCATGGTATACAAATTTAGTGATAACTTGCTGTAATCTGTTTGCTAATAATTTATTTAAGATTTTTGCATCAATATCCATTAGGGAAAGTGGTCTACAATTTTCTTTTCTCTGTTTGGACCCAATCTGGATTAGAAATCACCACCATATATCTCTGTTATCAAAGGTAATTGGTAAGATTTCTTTCTCTTATTTTTCTAAATAGTTTGCATAGCATTGGAATCTTTAAAAGTCTGGTAGAATTCACTTGCAACTTCATCATATCCTTGAGATTTTTTTCTTGAGAGGTTATTAATAGCTTGTTCAATTTCTTTTTCTAAAATGGGACTATTTAAGTAATTTATTTTCTCCTCTGTTAAAATGGTCAATTTGTATTTTTGTAAGTTTACATTCATTTTATTTCGATATTCTGGTTTGTTAATAAACATTTGAGCAAAAGAGTTCATTATTACTGTAATTTTCTCTTCATTGGTGGAAAGTTCACCCTTTTCATTTTTGATACTAGAAATTTGATTTTCTTTCCTCATTCTAATCAAATTTACTAAAGATTTATCTATTTTGTTTTTTTTTCTAAAACCAACTATTACTTTTGTTAATTAGTTCAATAGTTTTCTTACTTTCAATTTTGTTAATCTCTCCTTTTATTGTCAGAATTTCAAATAAGGTATTTAATTAAGGGGTTTTAATTTGTTCTATTTCTAGCTTTTTTAGTTGCATGTCCAATTCATTGATCTCTTTTCCTGTTTTATTCATGTAAGCATTTAGAGGTATAAATTTTCCCCAAATAACTGCTTTGGCTGCATCCCATATATTTTGGTATGTTGTCTCATTATTGTTATTCTCTTGGAACATTATTTCTCTGATTTGTTGTTTCATCCACTCATTCTTTAAGCCTAGATTATTTAGTTTCCAATTCATTTTATTTAATTAATTAACTTATTTATTTTGCTGAGGCAATTGGGGTCAAATAACTTGCCCAGGATCACACAACTAAGAAATATTGTCTGAGGCCCAAGTTGAACTCGGGTCCTTTTGACTTCAGGGCTGGTGCTCTATCCACTGTGCCACCTACCTGCCCCCCAATTAATTTTAAATATATTTTTCCTTGGCCCTTATTACATGTAATTTTAATTGTATCAGGATTTGGAAATATGCATTTATTATGTTAGCCTTTCTGCATTTGATTTTGAGGGGTTTGTGCTTTAATACATGAACAATTTTTGTGTAGGTTCCATGTACCACTAAGAAAAACTATATCCCATTCTGTCCCAATTAAATTTTCTCTAAAGGTTTACCATATGTAACTTTTCTAAAATTCTTGTTTACTTCCTTAACTTCTCTCTTCTTTATTTTGTGATTTCATTTATCTAGTTCTGATAGAGTGAGGTTTATATCCCCTACTAATAAAAGTTTTGCTGTCTATTTCTTCTTGGAACTCTCTTAACTTGTTCTCTAGGAATTTGGATGCTATACCACTTAGTGTATATATATTAAGTACTGATATTATTTCATTATCTATGGTACCCTTTAACAAATAGGAGTTTCTTATCTCTTTTAACTAGTTCTATTTTTGCTTTTGCTTGATCTAAGATCAGGATCACTAGCCCTGCTTCTTCTTCTTCTTCTTTTTTTTTTTTTTTAACTTCAGTTGAAGCATAATAGATACTGCTTCAGTCTTTTACTCAATATGTATCTGTTTTAAATGTGTTTTTTGTAAATAACATATTATAGGATTCTGGCTTTTAATCCAGTCTGTTATACACTTCTGTTTTATGGGAGAGTGCATCCCATTTACATTCACAGATAAAATGAACTATATCAACTCTGTACATACAGCCATCCTATTTTTCTCTTTCCTTCCCTCCTTTCCCTCCACACCAGTGACTTGTTTCTGATCAATCTACCCTCCTTTTTTTCTCTGTCCCCTTTCTTATCCCTTTTCATTTCTACTTCTGATTTCTTTTCTATTACCTTCTCATTCCCTTTCCCCTTTATTCTTCTATGTCCCCACAAGATGAGACAAATTTCTATATCAAACTAAATATGTATGATATTTCCTCTTTGAGCCAAATCTGATGAGATTAAAATTCAAACAATGATCATCCACTTCCTTTCTCTCCATCAACTATAATAGGTCTTTTTTGTCTCTTCATGTAATTTACTCCATTTTACCTACTCCTTCCTCTTCTTCCAGCACTATCCCTATTCCATCTCTAATTTCTTTTGTAAATCATCATATTAAACTCAACTTATACCTACACCCACTAAATATACAAAGTGTATATTTGACAAATACAAATATTGGCATTTGTCAAATTTCTGACAAAAATAAACTTCTCAAGATATATATCTTCTTCCCATGTAGGGATAGAAACATTTCAATCTTCAAAAAACAAAGTTTTATTTTTCTTCCATTTTTACCTTCTCATGCTTTTCTTGATTTCTGAATTTGAAGATCAAATTTTCTGTGCAGCTATGTTCCTTTCATCAAAACTAATTGAAAGTCCTTTGTTTCACTAAATGTTTTCCACTGAAAGATGCTGCTTCATTTGGTGGATAGTTGATTCTTGGCTGCAGTTTAAACTCCTTTGCTCTACAAAATATTATATACCAGGCTCTTGGATTCTTTAAAGCAGAAACTTCTGGGTCTTTAGTAATCCTGATTGTGCCCCTGGGTATTCGAATTGTTTCATTGTGGCTGCTTGTAGCATTTTCTCCTTGATCTCACAATTATGGAATGAAGCTATATTGTTACTTTGAGTTTAAATTTTTGGTCTCTTTCAGGAGGTGATCCCCATAGATTCTTTCAGTGGCTATTTTATTTATTGGTTGTAGGACATCAAAGCACTTTTCCTTAATGATTTCTTGAAAAAAGTTGTCTAGGCTCTTTTGTTCATCATGTTTTCCAGGTAGTCTAGTAATTCTTATATTTTCTTTTCTGGATCTACTTTCCAGATCAATTGTTTTTCTGATGAGATATTTTACATTTTCTTCTCTTTTTAAGATTTTTTTATATTTTTTTTTATGTTGTTTGAACAACTCTTGATGGCTCATTCAGTCATTCATTTTCATTGTTCATTTCTAATTTTCTGTAAATTATTTTCTTTGGTTACCTTTTTAATTTTGTTTTGCATTTGGAAATTTGAAGTTTAAATAAGTTCTTTGCTTTTTTGGATTTTTTTTTCCTTTTCATCAATTCTCCTTTTTATGGAGTTGTTTTCTTGTTCCATTTCACCAAATCTATTTTCCCCCAATATAGGAATTGTATTTTTAAGGAGTTGTTTTGTTCAGACAGTTTCTATTTTCTTTTTCCCAAAGCTCTCATTTCCTTTTTCCATTTTTTTGAACTATTTTAAAATTATTTTTAAAAATACTTCTAAAAGAGTCTTTTAAGTTAAAGACCAACTTATCTGCCTTTTGAGGCTTCTTCATCTTGAGGCATTTTGCCTTTTGTGACCTCAGGATTTGAGTTCTGTTCTTCTCTGTCTCCATAATGTCTATTGTCAGATTTTTTTTTTTTTTTTGCTCATTTTTTTTTTTTTTGCTTTAAAGTTTGTAAAGTTCTTGTTTTTAAAGTTTTTTATTTACAAAATATATGCATGGGTAATTTTTCAGCATTGACAACTGCAAAATCTTTTGTTCCAATTTTTCCCCTCCTTCCCCTCACTCCCTCTCCTAGATGGCAGATAGACCAATACATGTAAAATATGTTAAAGTATATGTTAAATATAATATATGTATCCATATCCATATCCATACAGTTATTTTGCTGCACAAGAAGAATTGGACTTTGAAATAATGTACACTTAACCCGTGTAGGAAATCAAAAATGCAGGCACAAAAAAATAGAGGGATTGGAAATGCTATGTAGTGGTTCACTGTGACGTCTGGGTTAGCTCCCTGTTGACCTCAGGATCAGCCAGAGTCAGGATTAGCAAAAGTCCTTGGTCTTTAGGGGGAGAAGTAAAGGAGACAGACAAACTTCCACCTTGCCTCCTCTCTCCTCGTTGTCCTACTCCAAAGTGAATCTGTCTTGTCTTACTCCACCCCCTAATCCCTCCTACAATTATCTTTATACCCACAAGATCGAGCTAGCACAGATTAGTGAGAAGGCCATTTTCCAAGCATATGCTAATAGAGTATTGTCCAATATGTAATTAGCCTTAACTGATTGGTTGTCTGATTCCAGTGCACCTATTCAGAGTTTCAAGCATTTACAATTCACACTCATTTCCCAGAGTTCTTCTGCTTGGTGTAGCAGGTTCTATTCATTATTGAATAAATGGAACTGATTTGGTTCATCTCATTGTTGAAGAGAGCCCCATCCATCAGAAGTGATCATAAGACAGTATTGTTGTTGAAGTATATAATGATCTCCTGGTTCTGCTCATTTCATTCATCATCAGTTCATGTAAGTCTCTCCAGGTCTTTCTGAAATCATCCTGCTGGTCATTTCTTACAGAACAATAATATTACATAACATTCATATACCACAATTTGTTCAGCCATTCTCCAATTGATGGGCATCCACTCAATTTCCAATTTCTGGCCACAGAAGAGGGCTGCCACAAACATTCTTGCACATATAGGTCCCTTTCCCTTCTTTAAGAACTCATTGGGATATAAGCCCAGTAGTAACACTGCTGGATCAAAGGGTATGCACAGTTTGATAATTTTTTGAGCATTGTTCCAAATTGCTCTCCAGAATGGTTGGATCCGTTCAGAAGTCCATCAACAATGCATCAGTGTCCCAGTTTTCCCACATCACCTCCTTTATCTTTTTCTGTCATCTATCCAATTTGACAAATGTGTAGTGGTATCTCAGAGTTGTCTTAATTTGAATTTCTCTGATTAATAATGACTTGGAGCATCTTTTCATATGGCTTGAAATAGTTTCTTCACCTGAAAATTGTCTATTCATATCCTTTGACCATTTATCAATTGGACAATGGCTTGATTTCTTATAGAGTCAATTCTTTATATATTTTGGAAATGAGGCCTTTATCAGAAACTTTGAATGAAGATGATTTTCCCAGTTTATTGTTTCCCTTCTAATCTTGTCTGCATTAGTTTTATTTTTACAAAGGCTGTTCAATTTGATATAATCAAAATTTTCTATTTTGTGATCAGTAATGATCTCTAGTTCTTCTTTGGTCATAAATTCCTTCCTCCTCCACAGGTCTGAGAGGTAAATTATCCTATGTTCTTCTAATTTATTTATAATTTTTCTTTATACCTAAATCATGAACCCATTTTGATCTTATCTTGATGTATGGTGTTAAGTGTGGGTCCATGCCTAGTTTCTGCCCTACTAATTTCCAATTTTCCCAGCAGTTTTTGTCAAACAGTAAATTTTTATCACAAAAGTGGGGGTCTTTGGGTTTCTCAAACACTAGATTATTAAAGTTATTGATGATTTTGTCCTTTGAACCTAACCTATTCCACTGATCAACTAGTCTATTTCTTAGCCAATACCAAATGGTTTTGGTAACCACTTCTTTATAATATAGTTTTAGATCAGGTAAAGCTAGGCCACCTTCATTTGATTTTTTTCCCATTAGTTCCCTTGAAAGTCTTGACCTTTTATTCTTCCAGATGAATTTTGTTATTTTTTTCTAGGTTATTAAAATAGTTTTGGGGATTCTGATTGGTATAGCACAAAATAAATAGATTAGTTTAAGTCCATCTTTATTATATTTGCTCAACCTATCCAAGAACACTTAATATTTTTCCAATTGGTTAGTTCTGACTTTATTTATGTGGAAAGGGTTTTGTAGTTTTGTGCATATAGTTCCTGACTTTCCCTTGGCAGATAGATTCCCAAATATTTTATATTATCGGCAGTTACTTTAAATGGAATTTCTGTTTGTAACTCTGTTGGATTTTATTAGTGATATATAAGAATACTGATGACTTATGTGAGTTTACTTTATAATACCCTGCAACTTTGCTAAAGAGGTGGATTATTTCTAATAGCTTTTTAGCAGAATCTCTGTGATTCTGTAAGTATATCATCATATCATCTGCAAAGAGTGATAATTTAGTTTGCTCATTACATTCTCTAATTTCCTTTAATCTCTTTCTCAACTCTTATTGCCAAAGCTAGAGTTTCAAATATATTATTGAATAGTAATGTGATAGTGGGCAACCATGTTTCACTCCTGATCTTATTGGGAATGGTTCCAGTTTTTCCCCATTACATATGATGCTTACTGATGATTTTAAGTAGATGCTACTGATTATTTTAAGGACAAGTCCATTTATTTATTCCTGTAATTGCAAGTGTTTTTAATAGGAATGGATGTTGGATTTAATCAAATGCTTTTGCTGCATCTATTGAGATGACCATATGGTTTTGTTAATTTAGTTATTGATATAGTCAATTATGCTAATAGTTTTCCTAATATTGAGCCAGGTCTGCATTCCTGGTATAAATCCTATTTGGTCATGGTGGATTATCATGGGGATGATTTTCTGTCATCTTTTAGCTAATATTTAAGATTTTAGCATCAATATTCATTAGGGAGATTGGTCTATAATTTTCTTTCTCTGTTTTCAATTACCTAGTTTAGGTATCAATAGCATGTTTGTGTCATAAAAGGAATTTGGTAGGAGTCCTTCATTCAATATTTTTTCAAATAGTTTATATAACATTGGAGTTAATTGTTCCTTAAATGTTTGGTAAAATTCACATGTAATGGAGTTGATTAATAATAGTTTGTTCTATTTCTTTTTCTAAAATGGGACTATTCAAGCAAGTTACTTCCCCCTCTATTAATCTGGGAAGCCTATACTTCACATAGCTTATCAAATTTATTGGCATAATGTTGAGCAAAGTAACTCTTAATTATCTTGTAATTTCTTCTTCATTGGTGGAAAGTTCCCCTTTTTCATTTTTAAGACTAAAAATTTTATTTTCCTCTTTACTTTTTCTACTTAGATTTACCAAAAGTTTATCTATCTATTTTATTGTTTTTTCATAAAACCAATTCTTGGTTTTATTTATTAATTCAATAGTTATTTTACTTTCAGTTTTATCAATTTCTCCTTTTAATTTTAGAATTTCAAATTTAGTATTTGATTGGGGGGGTTTAATTTGGTCTTTTTCTAGATTTTTAAGTTGCAAGCCCAATTCATTGATCTTCTCTTTCTTTATTTTATTGGAGTAAGCCTCTAGAAATATCAAATTTTCTCTTATTACTGCTTTAGCTGCATCCCAAAAATTTCAGTATGTTGTCTTATTGTTGCCATTCTCTTTGGTGAAATTATTAATTGTGTCTATGATTTGCTGTTTCACCCACTCATTCTTTAGGATAAGATTATTTAGTTCCCAATTACTTTTTGATCTATTTACCCTTAGCATTTTGTTGTAGTTTTTGTTGCATTGTAATCCGAAAAGAATGCATTTACTATTAATGCCTTTCTGCATTTAATTTTGAGGTCTTTATGTCCTAATATATGGTCAATTTTTGTATAGGTTCCATGAATTGCTGAGAAAAAAGTATATTCCTTTCTGTCTCCATTTACTTTTGTCCAAAGATTATCATACCATATATCACATATATCATACCATATCAAAGATCATATCATATTTTACCTCTTTATCTTCTTTCTTATTTATTTTCTGATTTAATTTATTTAATTCTGAGTGTACAAGGTTCAGATCTCCCACTATTATAGTTTTGCTGTCTATTTCTTCATGCAACTCTCTTAACTTCTCCTTTAGGAAGTTAGATGCTATACCACTTGGTGCATATATGTTTAGTATTGATATTGCTTTATTGTCTATGCTATCCTTTAGCAAGGTACAGTTTCCTTCTTTATCTTTTTTAATTAGATAAATTTTTCCTTTTGCTTGATCTGAGATAAGGATGGCCCATCCCTGCTTTTTTGACTTCCCCTGAAGCATAATAGATTCTGCTCTAGCCTTTTACCTTTACTCTGTCTGTATCTCCCTGCTTTAAATGTGTTTCCTCTAAACAACAAATTGTAGGGTCCTGCCTATTGATCTAGTCTGCTATTTGCCTCCACTTTATGAGAGAATTCATCCTATTCACATTTACAGTTAAAATGACTAATTCTGTATTTCCTGCCATCTTATTATCCCCAGGTTATGCTTTTCTTTTTCTTACTCCTCTTAAACCCCTTCCAAGTACTAAACTTTGTGCATCACTTGCCTCACGCAGGTCTCCCTCTTTAGAATCTCTCCCACCCCCTTTGAATTGCTTCCCTTTCTTATTTCTTTATTTTTATTTTTATTTTTTTAACTTTATTTTATTTTGTTTAATAATAACTTTTTATTGACAGAATGCATGCCAGGGTAATTTTTTTACAACATTATCCCTTGCACTCGCTTCTGTTCTGATTTTTCCCCTCCCTCCCTCCACCCCCATCCTCTAGATGGAAAGCAGTCCTATATATGTTAAATACGTTGCAGTATATCCTAGATACAATATATGTGTGCAGAACTGAACAGTTCTCTTGTTGCACAGGGAGAATTGGACTCAGAAGGTATAAATTAACCTGGAAGAAAAACAAAAAAGCAAATAGTTTACATTCATTTCCCAGTGTTCTTTCTTTGGGTGTAGCTGCTTCTGTCCATCATTGATCAATTGAAACTGAGTTAGGTCTCTTTGTCAAAGAAATCCACTTCCATCAGAATTCATCTTCATATAGTATCATTGTTGAAGTATATAATGATCTCCTGGTTCTGCTCATTTCACTTAGCATCAGTTCATCTAAATCTCTCCAGTCCTCTCTGTATTCATACTGCTGGTCATTTCTTACAGAACAATAATATTCCATAACATTCATATACCACAGTTTACCCAGCCATTCTCCAATTGATGGGCAACCCTTCATTTTCCAGTTTCTAGACACTACAAACAGGGCTGCTACAAACATTTTGGAACATACAGGTCCCTTTCCCTTCTTTAGTATTTCTTTGGGATATAAGCCCAATAGAAACACTGCTGGATCAAAGGGTATGCACAATTTGATAATTTTTTGGGCATAATTCCAGATTGCTCTCCAGAATGGTTGGATTCGTTCACAACTCCACCAACAATGCATTAGTGTCCCAGTTTTCCCGCATCCCGTCCAACATTCATCATTATTTTTTCCTGTCATCTTAGCCAATCTGACAGGTGTGTAGTGGTATCTCAGAGTTGTCTTAATTTGCATTTCTCTGATCAATAATGATTTGGAACACTCTTTCATATGAGTGGTAATAGTTTCAATTTCATCCTCTGAAAATTGTCTGTTCATATCCTTTGACCATTTATCAATTGGAGAATGGCTTGATTTCTTATAAATTTGAGTCAGTTCTCTATATATTTTGGAAATGAGGCCTTTATCAGAACCTTTAACTTGAAAATGTTTTCCCAGTTTGTTGCTTCCCTTCTAATCTTGTTTGCATTAGTTTTATTTGTACAAAGGCTTTTTAATTTGATGTAATCAAAATTTTCTATTTTGTGATCAGTAATGGTCTCTAGTTCATCTTTGGTCACAAATTTCTTTCTCCTCCACAAGTCTGAGAGATAAACTATCCTATGTTCTTCTAATTTATTTATAATCTCGTTCTTTTATGCCTAGATCATGGACCCATTTTGATCTTATCTTGGTATATGGCATTAAGTGTAAGTCCATACCTAATTTCTGCCATACTAATTTCCAGTAATCCTAGCAAGTTTTATCAAATAATGAATTCTTATACCAAAAGTTAGGATCTTTGGGTTTGTCAAACACTAGATTGCTATAGTTGACTATTCTGTGTTGTGAAACTAACCTATTCCACTGATCAACTAATCTATTTCTTAGCCAATACCAAATGGTTTTGGTGACAGCTGCTTTATAATATAGTTTTAGATCAGGTATAGCTAGGCCACCTTCATTTGATTTTTTTTTTTCATTAATTCCCTTGAGAGTCTCGACCTTTTATTGTTCCATATGAATTTTGTTGTTATTTTTTCTAGATCACTGAAATATTTTCTTGGAAGTCTGATTGGTAGAGCACTAAATAAATAGATTAGTTTAGGTAGTATTGTCATTTTATTATATTTGCTCGATCTATCCAAGAACACTTAATATTTTTCCATTTATTTAAATCTGACTTTATTTGTGTGGAAAGTGTTTTGTAATTTTGCTCATATAATTCCTTACTTTCCTTTGGTAGATAGATTCCCAACTATTTTATGCAGTTGACAGTTATTTTGAATGTAATTTCTTTTGTATCTCTTGCTGTTGGATTTTGTTGGTGATTTATAAAAATGCTGAGGATGTGTGGGGATTTGTTTTGTATCCTACTCCTTTGCTAAAGTTATGACTTATTTCTAATATCTTTTTAGTAGAATCTCTGGGGTTCTCTAAGTATACCAACATATCATCTGCAAAGAATGATAGTTTGGTTTCCTCATTGCCTACTCTAATTCCTTTAATCTCTTTTTCGATTTTTACTGCCGAGGCTAGTGTTCCTAATACAATATTGAATAAAAATGGCGACAGTGGACAACCTTGCTTCACTCCAGATCTTACTGGGAAAGATTCCAGTTTTTCCCCATTTCATATGATGCTTACTGATGGTTTTAAATATATGCTCCTGACTATTTTAAGGAGAAGTCCATTTATTCCTATAATCTCAAGTGTTTTTATTAGGAATGGATGTTGGATTTTATCAAATGCTTTTTCTGCATCTTTTGGGATGACCCATATGGTTTTTGTTTGGTTGGTTATTGATAATAGTCAATTATGCTAATAGTTTTCCTAATATTGAACCAGCCCAGCATTCCTGGTATAAATCCAACTTGGTCATAGTGTATTATCCTGGGGATGATTTTCTGTAATCTTTTTGCTAATATTTTATTTAAGATTTTAGCATCAATATTCATTAGGGAGATTGGTCTATAATTTTCTTTCTCTGTTTTCAGCCTACCTGGTTTAGGTATCAGTACCATGTCTGTGTAGTAAAAGGAGTTTAGTAGGACTCCTTTAATCCCTATTTTTTCAAATAGTTTATATAGCATTGGAGTTAATTGTTCTTTAAATGTTTGGTAGCATTCACATGTAAATCCATTTGGTCCTGAGGATTTTTTCTTAGGGAGTTGGTTATAGCTTATTCTATTCCTTTTTCTGAGATGGGACTGTCTAGGATATTTATTTCTTCCTCTGTTAGTTTGGGCAAGCTATATTTTTAGAGGCATTCTTCCATTTCATTTAAGTTGTCGAATTTATTGGCATAAAGTTGGGCAAAGTAACTCCTAATTATTGCTCTAATTTCCTCTTCATTAGTGGTGAGTTCTCCCTTTTCATTTTTAAGACTAACAATTAGATTTTCGTCCTTCCTTTTTTTAATCAGATTTGCTAAGGATTTGTCTATTTTATTGGTTTTTTCATAGAACCAACGCTTGGTTTTATTAATTAATTCAATAGTTTTTTTACTTTCAATTTTAATGATCTCTCCTTTTATTTTAAAATTTCAAGTTTAGTGTTTGCCTGGGGGGTTTCAATTTGTTCCTTTTCTAACATTTTTAGTTGCAAGCCCAATTCACTGACCTTTCTCTATTTTATGCAAGTATGCCTCTAGAGATATGGAATTTCCCCTTATTATTGTTTTGCCTGCATCCCATATATTTTGGTATGATGTCTCATTATTTTCGTTTTCTTGGGTGAAGTTATTAATTATGTCTATGATTTGCTGTTTCACCCAATCATACTTCAGTATGAGATTATTTAGTTTTCAATTATTTTTTGGTCTACTTTCCCCTGGCTTTTTGTTGTATGTAATTTTCATTGTATAGTGGTCTGAAAAGGATGCATTTACTATTTCTGCCTTACTGCATTTGAGTTTGAGGTTTTTATGTCCTAATATATGGGCAATTTTTGTATAGATTCCATGAACTGCTGAAAAGAATGTGTACTCCTTTCTGTCTCCATTACATTTTCTCCAGAGAGCTATCATATCTAATTTTTCTAGTATTCTATTTACTTCTTTGACTTCTTTCTTATTTATTTTGTGTGTATATTTGTAATTTATCTAATTCTGAGAGTGCAAGGTTGAGATCTCCCAATATTATAGTTTTGCTGTCTATTTCTTCTTGCAGCTCTCTTAATTTCTCTTTTAAGAATTTAGATGCTACACCACTTGGTGCATATATGTTTAATATTGATGTTGCTTCATTTTCCATGCTACCCTTTAGCAAGATATAGTGCCCTTCCTTATCTCTTTTAATTAGATCAATTTTTGCTTTAGCTTGATCTGAGATCAGGATGGCTACCCCTGATTTTTTGACTTCACCTGAAGCTTAGTAGATTTTGCTCCAACCTTTCACCTTTACTCTGCATGTATCTCCCTGCTTCAAGTGTGTTTCCTGTAAAAAACATATTGTAGGATTCTGGCTTTTAATCCATTCTGCTAACCACTTCCTCTTTATGGGGCGTTTACCCCATTCACATTTATAGTTAAAATGACCAATTCTGTATTACTTGTTATCTTGTTAACCCCTGTTTATGCTTTTTCTCCTTTTTTCCCCCTTACCCCTCTTCCCAGTATTAAGCTTGTGAGCACCACTTCTCACAGCCCTCCCTTTTTAGTATCCCTCCCCCCACCTTAGAGTTCCTCTCACTATCTTACTCCTTTCCCTCACAGTTTCCATATTCCCTTCTGCTTAGCTTATTCCTTCCCCTTTCACTTTTCCCTTCTCACTTTTCAATGATGTGGGAGAAGTGTCACCTTAAATTGAATATGTTTAAAATTTTTTCTCTTAAAACCAATTCTGATGGCAGTAAGATAGTCACTATATTCATCCTCCTCCATTCTTTCTCTCAAATATAATAGGTTTCCTTTGCCTCATCCTTAAATATAGTACCCCACTTTACTCTTTTTCTGGCACAATGTCCTTTCCACCTCTAGTTTCTATAACAAGATATACATGTATTCTCTATACATCTTTATAGCAAAAATATAGTTCCCAAGATTTCTTTTTACCTTTTTTAGGTTTCTCTTGAGTTCTATATTTGTAGATCAAACTTCTTGTTAAGTTCTGTTTTTTTCATCAAAAATAAGTGAAATTCACTTATTTCATTGAATGACCATCTTCTTCCCTGGAAAAAGATGCTCATTCTGGCTGGGTAGGTTATTTTTGATTGCATACTGAGTTCCTTAGCCTTTTGGAATATCATATTCCAGGCCCTTTGATCTTTTAATGTGGATGCTGCTAGATCCTGGGTAATCCTTATTGTGGCTCCTCTATATTTGAATTGGGTTTTTCCACAGCTTGTTGTATTTTTTCCTTCTTCTGAGAGTTCTGGCATTTGGCCACTATATTTCTTGGTGTTTTGATATTAGGATCCATTTCAGTGGGTGATCGATGAATTCTTTCCATGTCTATTTTACCCTCTGTTTCTATGACTTCTGGGCAGTTCTCTTTGATAATTTCATGGAAAATAGGGTCCAGGCTCTTTTTTTTTTCATACTTTTCTGAGAGTCCAATAATTCTCAGATTTTCTCTCCTGGATCTATTTTCCAGGTCTGTTGTTTTCCCCAGAAGGTATTTCACATTTTTCCCATTGTTTGATTTTTTGCTTTTGCTTGACTGATTCTTGTTGTGTCCTTGAATCATTCAATTGCATTTGTTCAATTCTGATTTTCAATGAAGTATTTTCTTCACTCACTTTTTTATATCTTTTTCTAATTGTCCAATTGAGTTCTTTTATTCTATGGAATTTTTTCCCATTTAGCCAATTTTATTTTTTAGAGAGCTAGTTTCTGTTTCCAGTTCACTAATCCTATTTTTCAAGGATTTTATTTCTTTATCCACTCTGTCTTTAAATGAGTGGGATGACTTCCCCAGACTCTCTTGCCAAGCCTCCCTCTCCTTTTCCTATATTTCTTCTAGCTCCCTTGTGAGAGCCTTTTTAATTTCTCCTATGAGATTCATCTGTGCTGAGGAACAGATGATCTCCTCCTTTGGGGGTTAACCTGGAGACAGTCTGTTTTTAGTCTTCTCAGGGTTTAGAGTGTGCTCTCTATCCATATAGAAGCTATCAATGGTTAAGGTCCTTTTCATTTTTTGGCTCATTTTGTCAGAGAAGAATCAAAGACAAACTAGCAAAGAAAAAAAGAAAAAAAAAAACAAATTGAATCTGCTTTTTTGGGGGGAGGGGCTGGGTGGTGTTACCAAGCTTCCTCTACAGATTGTGGGGGACAGCAGCGACATACTAGCAGGACTGTGCTGCACCGGGCCTCTTGAGACTCCCAGAGCATGCTGAGACACTGTGGGGGAGGGGTGGCCAGGTCCTGAGAGACTCCAGCTGTTCAGGAGTTGTATTCTTCACTCCTGGTGTTTTTAGCTTCTCTGCTGGGCTGCTGACTTGCTGCCAGAGCAAAGTATCCAATCCTGTAGCAAAGCTCTCCCCACAGAGATTGCTGAGATCACACCCCACCTTCCTCTGGTCTGCTCAGCTGTGAGCTGCCTGCTGGGCTCTCGCTGCTGCTGCCTGCCTTCAGACTGCACCTGATCTAAAACCTTCCCCGCCCTCAAGCAAAAAAAAAAAAAATTCTGGCGAATTTCAAGGATGTCTTCTCTTTGTAACTATTTGTGGGGTTTTTTTTCAGTCAAGCATTAATTCAGAGGTTTGTAATGAAATGGATTCTGAGAGAAAACGTAGAGCTTACACAGCTATGTGCCTCCTCTCCACCATCTTGGCTGGAAGTCCTCTCTTATTATTTCTTATACCTTTCCCTTATTACTCTTTTCCTTTTCCTTTTTCCTCTCCCACTTTTTAATGAGGTGAGAAAAGTTTCTCTGTAAACCAAATATATCAATTCTTTTCTCTTTGAGCCAAATCCAATGAGAGTAAGATTCGCACAATGTTCCTCCCCCTCCCTAAATTCCCTCATATATGATAGGTTTCCTTTATCTCTTTGTGAGATGTAGTTTGTCTCTTTTTATCTTCTTTTTTCCCTTTTTCTGATACTATCCCCTTTCCTTTTCTACTTCCCTGTTTTATATTATATCAGTAAAATCAAATTATACATGCACTCTTTATGTATGTTCATAACAAATAGGTTTTTGTTGTTGTTGTTATTTTTTGTTTTTTTTTGTTTTTTACCTTTTTCTGCTTCTCTTGAATCCTATAGTTGGAGGTCAATTTTTTTGTTTAGCTCTTTTTTTCATAAAAAAACAAATTGAATTCACCTGTTTCATAAAATGTCCTCCTGGAAGAAAATGTGCAGCTTAGCTGGGTGGTTTATCCTTTGCTGCATTCCAAGTTCTTTTGCCTTTCAGAATATCAGATTACAGGCCCTTTGATCCTTTAATGCAAAAGCAGCTAGATCCTGAGTGATCCCTATTGTGGCTCCTTGGTATTTGAATTGTTTTTTTCTCACTGCTTGTAGTATTTTTCCTTAGTCTGATAGTTCTGAAATTTAGCCATAATATTCCTTGGAGTTTTTATTTTAGAGTCTCTTTCAGAAGGTGTTTGATGATTCTTTCAATGCCTATTTTACTTTCTGATTCTATTATATCTGGGCATTTCTCTTTAATGATTTCCTGTAAAATAATATCTAAGATCTTTTTTTCAGCATAATTTTCCAGAAGTCCAATAATATTCAGATTATCTCTCCAAGATCTATTTTCCAGGTCTGTTGTTTTTCCAAGTGCATATTTAACATTTTTTTTTCTCTCTCTCTCTTTTTTTTTTTTGGTTTTGCTTGACTGATTCTTGATGTCTCAATGAATCATCATTAAGTTCTATTTGTTTAGTTCTGAATTTTAATGAGTTATTTTCTTCATTTTTTTTTTACTTTTATTTGTATATGTCCAATTGAGTTTTTAAATGAGTTGTTTTGCTCTATGGAATTTTTTTCCATTTCACTATTTTTTTTTAATTGAGTTATTTTCTTTTTCCAATTCACAAATCCTACTTTCCTGGGAGTTCTTTATCCTTTCTAATTCACAAATTTTGTTTCCCTGGGAGTTCTTTACCTTTTCCAATTCACATTTCAGGAAGTTGTTTTCTTTTTCCATTTTATCAAATTTTTCTTTAAATAAATTATATGCCATTTCCATATTCTCTTGCAGAGCTTCTCTTTCCTTTCTCCATTTTTCTTCTAGCTCACTTTTAAGATCTTTTATAATTTCTTCTAAGAGAGCCTTGTGAGATGGGGACCAGGTTACATCTCCATTTGGGGTTTTGTCTGGAGACCGTCTGCTATTAGTCTCCTCAGGGTTGAAAACATGCTCTGTTTTTGTATAGAAGCTATCATATACCATTGATCATATATTATGATATTCTATCATATACTATAGCATAGGCTTGGCTTTTTACTCATTTTTTTTTTTTAAGATCTTGGGGTCTGCCTTCAAGGCAAGGAGGTTACTAGCTTCTTTAAAGAACAGGGATAGATATATGGACAATAGCTGTTCTGCAAACGGGCTGCTAAGAGTGAGTTGTGGAAGTACCTTTCCTGGGAAGAGCCCCATACTGGAAGTGTTTCTGTCCTGGGAAGTGTAGCCACACTGTGGAAGTTCTTTTGCCACAATCAGAGCCCTCCTGCTGTGCATATTTGTGACTGCTCTCCCTGCCATGCAGTTTTATTACTGCCCCAGCAGAGCTCCCCTCCTGTGCAGATTTGTGGCTACTCCAAACAAAATTCCTCTGCTGCAAAATGCAGCTGCACAGCTGTGCTGTGGTCTGTGCTGAGTCACTTTTGGTGCTGGGTGGGTGTAGCCACATCCTGTTAGATTCTGGTACACTCTACCTTTGGCCTTTTTGTAACTTCTCTGCTGATCTACTACTTTGCAATCAAAGCAGAGCAGACAACCTGTGGTAGCGTCTTCCCTGCAAATTTTTCACCCATTGAGACCACCCCTGCCCCATTCTGCTTAGTGTGCTAACCTCTGGTTCTGCCTCCATGCCTGTGCTGGCCTGCTCCCTAAATAAGGACAAACCTTTTCTAGCAATCTTCCAGATTATCTTCAGCTGGTAATTTGTTGTACTCCCAATATTCATGAATTTTACCAGTCAGGTACTATGATAAATGTCACTGATTACTGTTAAGTAAAAATGTCTGCATATATTATACTCATGCAGGACACGGGGAAATAACAAAAAGGAGGAGGTGTCATATAATACTTATCTTGTAAGTGCTTCCTCTTTCAATCTCACACAATCCCCCCTTATAATTTGTAAATGATGCTTATCATGTCCCTTTGAAGAACTTACAGACTGTTCAAAATCAGCCAACATATCTATACATTGTTTATCAAGCTCACCATCTGGATCATCTCTCTGTACTACATTCCATCCTTCTTTCTGAAGAATCTTCATTTTAATAGCATCCTCTGTATGCAGTATCTTTGACAGGGACCATTGAACTATTCTGATTACTATTACAATTATACAAGGCAGACAGTAGCAAAATGAAAATACCATTAATTGCAATAAGCCTATCACATAAAAGTTGCTTCCACCATCTACCATTAAACCAAGACCACCAGCCATTTGTGAAAGGAGATTTTCAAACCTGTATAGGCACATGAGCTATCCTCCAAATGCCTTCAGTATATCCCTCCTTAGGCCAACCTATGATTCCCTATTCTCAAGGACCCACCAAAGAGTGTGAACACCTGATTGGCCTGCCCTACTACAGCTCAGAAAAGCCAAACTCAAGATCTCCACAGGCATTAGCCTCCCCTATCTGTTCCCACCCACTTATTTAGCTAGGATTATAGCTTTATACTCCCTTGCTAGTACTATTTTAAAAGGTGGAAACTTTTCATGGATCCAAATCCACTTCCACTTTCTAGTGAAATAAAAGACTAGAATAGAGGATAAGTAACAAAACGAAGCTTAGAAGAAAAGTGTCCTTAAGATGGCATCCAGGAAAGTGAGAAGTACTAAAGTCTCATCACGTAAGAATCCAATGAATGAATTGTGGCTGTTTAGCATAGACTAGAGAAAATGAAGAATTGTGGGATCTCTGTATTGGAAAGTTTTAAAGAGTTATAGTGATAAGAGATTTGTAGATTAACCTGAAAAGACATTAGGATCAATGAATTGGAGCTGTCAGATCTATATCTTCTACTGTGACAGATTAAAATTCTTCTACACTTTAGTCATGTGGGTCCTTTTCCTTCCTTTATGATCTCTTTAGGTTACCCAGTAGAAGCACTAGGGAAATTTGATTTTCAAATATAGGATTCTGGAGAAGGAAGTATTAAGAACATGTTATTATAAGAGATTTAATAAGGTTTGTCTGTTTGTTTATATTCCTACTCATTAAAACTCTCATTTTTATGGAAGATGGAGTTTATATTAATAAGAGGGCACAGGTGTGATAAGAGGGCACAGGTGTGAGCTGAAAATGAAGAGATATCTTTTTTCTTTTTTCTTTTTTGCTTTGCTTTATTTATGTGCATGATAAATTCTCTCTCTCTCTTTTTTTAAAATAACTTTTTATTGATAGAACCCATGCCAGGGTAATTTTTTACAACATTATCTCTTGCATTCACTTCTGTTCTGATTTTTCCAGTCCCTCCCTCCACCCCCTCCCCCAGATGGCAAGCAGTCCTTTACATGTTGAATAGGTTACAGTATATCCTAGATACAATATATGTGTGCAGAACTGAACAGTTTTCTTGTTGCACAGGGAGAATTGACTTCAGAAGGTATAAATAACCCAGGAAGAAAACCAAATATGCAAGCAGTTTATGTTCATTTCCCAGTGTTCTTTCTTTGGGTGTAGCTGCTTCGGTCCATCTTTGATCAATTGAAACTGAATTAGCTCTCTTTATCGAAGAGCTCCACTTCCATTAGAATACATCCTCAAACAGTATTATTGTTGAGGTATATAATGTTCTCCTAGTTCTGCTCATTTCACTTAGCATCAGTTCATGTAAGTCTCCCCAGTCCTCTCTCTATTCATCCCACTGGTCATTCCTTACAGAATAATAATATTCCATAACATTTATATACCACAATTTACTCAAACATTCTCCAATTGATGGGCATCCATTCATTTTCCAGCTTCTAGCCACAACAAACAGGGCTGCCACAAACATTTTGTCACATACAAGTCCCTTTCCCTTCTTTAGTATCTCTTTGGGGTATAAGTCCAGTAGAAACACTGCTGGATAAAAGGGTATGCACAGTTTGATAACTTTTTGAGCAAATTTCTAAATTGCTCTCCAGAATGGCTGGATGTGTTCACAATTCCACCAACAATGTATCAGAGTCCCTGTTTTCCCACATCCCCTCCAACATTTCACATTATCTTTCCCTGTCACTCTAGCCAAACTGACAGGTGTGTAGTGGTACCTCAGAGTTGTCTTAATTTGCATTTCTCTGATTAATAATGATTTGGAACATATTTTCATATGTCTATAAATAGTTTCAATTTCTTCATCTGAGAATTGTCTGTTCATATCCTTTGATGATTTATCAATTGGAGAATGGTTTGATTTCTTATAAATTAGAGTCAATTCTCTATATATTTTGGAAATGAGGCCTTTATCAGAATCTTTGATTGTAAAAATGTTTTCCCAATTTATTGTTTTCCTTCTAATCTTGTCTGCATTTATTTTGTTTGTACAAAAAATTTAAAATTTGATATAATCAAAATTTTCTATTTTGTGGTCAATCTCTATTTCTTCTTTGGTCATAAATTCCTCATCTTCCATAGGTCTGAGAGGGAAACTATCCTATGCTCTTCCAATTTATTTATAATCTCATTCTTTATGCCTAGGTCATGAACCCATTTTGACCTTATCTTGGTGTATGGTGTTAAGTGTGGGTCAATGCCTAGTTTCTGCCATACTAATTTCCAATTTTCCCAGCAATTTTTGTCAAATAATGCATTCTTATCCCAGAAACTGGGGTCTTTGGGTTTGTCAAACACTATATTATTAAAGTTATTGGCTGTTTGTCCTTTGAACCTAACCTATTCCATTGATCAACTAGTCTATTTCTTAGCCAATACCAGATGGTTTTAGTAACTGCTGCTTTATAATATAATTTTAGGTCTGGTACAGCTAGGCCACCTTCATTTGATTTTTTTTTCATTAATTCCCTTGAAATTCTTGACCTTTTGTTTTTCCACATGAACTTTGTTATTTTTTCTAGTTCATCAAAGTAGTTTTTTGGGAGTCTGATTGGTATAACGCTAAATAAATAGATTAATTTAGGTAGTATTGTCATTTTGATTATATTTGCTCACCCAATCCAAGAGCATTTAATATTTTTTCAATTGATTAGATCAGACTTAATTTGTGTGGAAAGTGTTTTGTAGTTTTGCTCATAAAGTTTCTGATTTTCCCTTGGCAGATAGATTCCTAAATATTTATACAATCAGTAGTTACTTTAAATGGAATTTCTTTTTGTAACTCTAACTGTTGGGTTTTATTAGTGATATATAAGAATGCTGATGACTTATGTGGGGTTATTAGTGATATATAAGAATGCTGAAGGTGTGGATTGTTTCTAATAACTTTTTAGTAGAGTCTCTGGGGTTCTCTAAGTATACCATCATATCATCAGCAAAGAGTGATAATTTGGTTTCCTCATTGCCTATTCTTATTCCTTTAATCTCTTTCTCAACTCTTATTGCCAAAGCTAGCATTTCTAATACAATATTAAATAGTAATGGTGATAGTGGGCAACCTTGTTTTCACTCCTGATATTATTGGGAATGGTTGCAGTTTGTCCCCGTTACATATGATGCTTACTGCTGGTTTTAAATAGATGTTACTGATTATTTTAAGGAAAAGTCCATTTATTCCTATACTCTCAAGAGTTTTTAATAGGAATGGATGTTGGATTTTATCAAATGCTTTTTCTGCATCTATTGAGATGATCATATGATTTTTGTTAATTTGATTATTAATATGGCCAATTATACTGATAGTTTTCCTAATATTGAACCAGCCCTGCATTCCTGGTATAAATCCTACTTGATTGTGGTGTATTTTCCTGGGGATGATTTTCTGTAGTCTTTTTTGATAATATCTTATTTAAGATTTTAGCATCAATATTCATTAACTAGATTGGTCTATTTTTTTCTTTCTCTGTTTTCAACTTACCTGGTTTAGGTATCAGTACCATGTCTGTGTCATAAAAGGAAGTTGGTAGGATTCCTTCATTCCCTATTTTTTCAAATAGCTTATAAAGCATTGGGGCTAATTGTTCTTTGAATATTTGGAAGAATTCACATGTAAATCCATCTGGTCCCGGTGATTTTTTTTTAGGGAGTTGATTAATAGCTTCTTCTATTTCTTTTTCTGAAATGGGACTATTTAAGCAATTTACTTCCTCCTCTGATAATCTGGGAAGCCTATATTTTTGGAGGTAGTCATCCATTTCGCTTAGGTTATCAAATTTATTGGCATAAAGTTGGGCAAAGTAACCCATTATTATTTCTTTAATTTCCTCTTCATCAGTGGAAAGTTCTCTTTTTTCATTTTTAAGACTGCTAATTTGATTTCCCTCTCTCCTTTTTCTAATCAGATTTACCAAATGTTTATCAATTTTATTGTTTTTTTCATAAAACTCTTAGTTTTATTTATTAGTTCAATAGTTTTTTTTTTTTACTTTCTATATTATTAATTTCTCCTTTTAATTTTAGAATTTCAAGTTTAGTAATTGATTAGGGGTTTTTAATTTGGTCTTTTTCTAACTTTTTAAGTTGCAGGCCCAATTCATTGATCTTCTCTTTTTCTATTTTATTCAAGTAAGCCTCTAAGGATATAAAATTTCCCCTTATTACTGCTTTGGATGCATCCCATAAATTTTGATATGATGTCTCATCGTTGTCATTATCTTGAGTGAAATTATTAATTGTGTCTATAATTTGCTGTTTCACCCAATCATTCTTTAAGATCAGATTATTTAGTTTCCATTTACTTTTTGGTCTATTTACACCTAACTGTTTGTTGAATGTAGTTTTTATTGCATTGTGATCTGAAAAGAAAGCATTTACTATTTCTGCCTTCCTGCATTTAATTTTGAAGTCTTTATGTCCTAATATATGGTCAATTTTTGTGTAGGTTCCATGAACTGCTGAGAAGAAAGTATACTCCTTTCTGTCACCATTCAGTTTTCTCTAGAGATCTATCATACCTAATTTTTCTAATATTTTAATTATCTCTTTAATTTCTTTCTTATTTGTTTTGTGATTTGATTTATCTCAATCTAAGAGTGCAAGATTGAGATCTCCCACTATTATAGTTTTGCTGTCTATTTCTTCTCGCAACTCTCTTAACTTCTCTTTAAGGAAGTTAGATGCTATACCACTTGGTGCATATATGTTTAATACTGATATTGCTTCATTGTCTATAGTACTCTTAAGCAAGATATAGTTTCCTTCCTTATCTCTTTTAATTAGATCAATCTTTGCTTTTGCTTGATCTGAGATAAGGATGTCCACCCCTGCTTTTTTTTACTTCATCTGAAGCATAATAGATTCTTCTCCAGTCTTTTACCTTTACTCTGTATGTATCTCCCTGTTTTAAATGTGTTTCCTGTAAAGAACAGATTGTAGGTTTCTGACTTTTGATCCAGTCTGCTATCTGCCTCCTCTTTATGGGAGAGTTCATCCCATTTACATTTATAGTTAAAATAACCAATTCTGTATTTCCTGCCATCCTAATATCCCCAGATTATACTTTTATTTTTCTTGCCCTCCTTCCCTTCTTCCCTAGTATTAAACTTATGTCACGCAGCTCTCCCTCTTTAGTATCCCTCCCTCTTCACTTTGAATCCCTTCCCCTTTCTTGTACCCTTCCCTTATTACTCTTTTTCCTTCTCCCTTTTCCTCTCCCACTTTTTAATGAAGTGAGAGAAGATTCTCTGTAAAACAAATATGTCAATTGTTTCCTCTTTGAGCCAACTCTGATGAGATTAGGATTCACACAATGTTCTTCCCCCTCTCTAAGTTCCCTCATATATGATTAGGTTTTCTTTGCCTCATTGTCACATGTAGTTTCCCTCTTTTTATCTCCCCTCTTCCCTTATTCTGACACTATCCCCTTTCCATTTCTATTTCCCTTTTTTATGTTATATCAGTAAAATCAAATTATACATATGGTTTTTATCATCCACAACAGAAATACAGTTCTTAAGAGTTCCTTTTACCTTTTTCTACTTCTCTTGGTTCCTGTTGTTAGAGATCAATTTTTTTGTTTAAGTCTGGTTTTTTCCTTAGAAACAGATGGAATTCCTCTATTTCATTAAATGTCCATCTTCTTCCATGGAAAAAAATACTTAGCTTAGCTGGGTAGTTTATTCTTGGCTGCATTCCAAGTTCTTTTGCCTTTCAGAATATCTGATTTCAGGCCCTTCGATCCTTTAATGTTGAGGCAGCCAGATCTTGCGTGACCCTTCTCGGTATTTGGACTGTTTTTTCCTGACTGCTTGTAAAATTTTTTCTTTAGTCTGAAAATTCTGAAGTTTGGCAACAATATTCCTCGGAGTCTTTATTTTAGAGTCTTTTTCAGAAGGTGTTCGATGAATTCTTTCAACGCCTATTTTCCCTTTTGGTTCTATTACTTCTGGGCAGTTCTGTTTGATGATTTCCTGTAAAATAGTATCTAGGCTCTTCTTTTCATCATAATTTTCTGGTAGTCCGATGATCCTCAGGTTATCTTTCCTGGATCTATTTTCCAGGTCTGTTGTTTTTCCAAGTAAATATTTGACCTTTTTTTCCAATCTTTCATTTTTTTTGGTTTTGCTTGACTGATTCTTGATGTCTCAATGAATCAGTCATTTCTATTTTTTCAGTTCTGATTTTTAGTGAGTTATTGTCTTCATTAGCTTTTTTTACTTCTTTTTGTATATGTCCAATTGAGTTGTTTTGCTCTATGGAATTTTTTTCCATTTTACTAATTTTTTTTTTTTTTTTAGTGAGTTATTTTCTTTTTCCAATTCACAAATTCTGTTTCCCTGCACTTCTTGGGAGTTTTTTTTTACCTTTTCCAGTTCACATTTCAGGAAGTTGTTTTCTTTTTCCACTTTATCAAAAAAAATTTTTTTTAGTGAGTTATGTGCCTTTTCTGTACTCTCTTTCATAGCTTCTCTTTCCTTTCCCCATTTCTTTTCTAGCTCTCTTTTAAGGTTTTTAATAGTCTCTTCTAGGAGAGCCTTTTGTATTGGAGACCAACAATTGGCTGGAGACTGTCTGCTATTGGTCTCTTCAGGGTTGAAAAGCTGTTCTCTTTCTATATAGAAACTATCAATTGCTCTTTTGATTTTTTTACTCATTTTGTTAAAACCTGTAAGGTCTGCCTTCAGAGCCAGGAGGTTACCAGCTTCCTCTGCAGAGCAGTGAAAGGTATATGGATGGATAGCTGTCCAGCCAACCGGCTACAAAAAGCAGCAACATACTGGAGTGCTCTGGGAAACAGTTCCCCACCCGGAATAATTCAGGCCTGCAGGGCTGAGCTGGGAAAATGCCCTGCAAAGAACTCCAAGTGTGTTAAATAAGGACTGCCCTGGGGCTAGATGCTGAGCAGCCAGAGTTTCACTTCCCAAGCCAAAGCCTGCCCTGGGGCTATGGGTATTAGCAGTTGAGCAGTGAATGTATTTGCATGGACTAGAAGTGTCTAACTGGGAAGCACAGTCAGCTGGGGAGGTTCTATTGTCCCAGGCTGAGCCCCCACTCTGCCGATTAGAGGCTGCCCAGGCTGTGCCCCTCTGCTGTGCAGATTAGTAACTGCCCCAGCAAAAGCCCTGAACTGCAGGATGTGGCTGCAGGGCTGTGGTAAAATCTGCCTGAGTCACTTCTGGGTTTGAGGGGTTACAGCCAGATCTTGTTAGGTTCTAGCATTTTTTAGATTACCCTCTGTTTTAGGCTTTAATTTCTCTGTCACTTTACTGCTTTGTAATCAATGCAGAGCAGTTAGCCTATAGCAGAATGGTCCCTATAACTTCTCTAGCCATAGAGATCACCCCCGCCCCTGGTCTGCTCAGAATGCTAGCCTCTTGCTGCCTATGCTAGTCTGTTCTTGGCCCCTCAGGATAAAACTTTCCTGGCATCTTTCGGATTGACTTTGGCTGGTAAGTTGTAGTGCTTCTAATCTTCATGAATTTAAGCAGTGAAGAGTTATTTTTGAGGCTGGATTAAATAATTGGTTATGAGAGTAATGAGAGGAGCTTAGAGAGTCGTGTGTGTCTGCTCTGCCATCTTGGCTCCACCCCACAAGAGGTATCTTTTTAACAAATAGTGAAATTAAAGGATGAGATAGGAATGTACTAGAAGAAAGAAAAAAAAAGTAGAATTGTGCAGATTATCTGATGTAAGAAAAAGCTTTTACAGTGGATGGGAATAAAAGGAATGAGAGGATGAATTTGTATTATTTATCATTGCCATGACATTTACATCCAGCAGATAGTTTGCCTTGGATAAACTATTTTATAATTAGTCTTGGTCTCAAGAGGTATGCAAATTCTGTTACTAGAACTATACTTTTTAAGATAGTAGAATTCCAGAGCTTGCAAACTTTTTGACTATTGTCTTTTTTGAGAGTAGGGTATATTTGATTTTTGTCTTTGTGTTCTAATATCTAATCTTAAATGTATCTTAACTAATACATGAATGATGCCTTGTTGGAGGACACTTAAAAGTTTGTTGAGTTTGTTGATTGAATTAGGAAACCCTAGGTTAATTTAACACTAACGTGAAGCATTGAGCATGTACTTGAGTGGAAGCAGGTCAGTGTAATTCGATTCATTCATTCACTCAAAAGCATCCAACTCCTTTAGATTCTATAGAAGATCTATAGATATAGCTGTCTTTATTAGAAAAAAAATCTGATATTCAATATATAATTTACCAGGTAAATTTAAAATGATAGTAAAACATATGTAAATTATCTTAAAAGTAGGGAATTTTCTTGCCATTCCATCCATCTCAAACAGATCCCTAATTTCTTGGCCTTTATTTTTTTTTCCAAAAGCATGGATATAAATTATAAAATTAGAAATCTTCATCTTTTTTCCTCTCCTTCACCTTGAACATTTAGATTAGCTTTCAGCTTTTGTACTGAAATTATAAATTAAATGAAACCATTATTTAAAGTTTAGAATTCATGTGAAGCTGTGTTGAATATATATTACTGAATAAACCAGAACTGAGTAATTTTAATTGTAAGTTATAAATATGATAAATTTGCATTACATATTGATATAAAAATCTCTTCAAGTATTTTGTTATCATTTGAAGCAAGGTAACACAAAGAAAATAATCTTATTTTAGATATCTAGGTTTTAAGAACCCCATTTTTAATTTCCAGAGTGTATTGCTAAATTTGAGTTTTGAAAAAAAATCACATTTTTGCAATGAAAGATTTAAACATTTATGTTTCACTTTCCACAGATTTCTGTTCAGGACACCTTTTTAATTTGAACATGTGCATTTCACTACATATATTAATCTCTACTCCATCCAAGTAATGAAAGTATCCATGTTTTTAATGTACCTGATTGTAGAGAAAAACAAAGCACATATACAGAAATAATCCCCCCTATACTAATTTAAATAAGTTTCACCACTTTTTACCTTAAGACAATTCTTTGCCAAAGAAGCTGACAAATAGTCATGAGTTTTAAAATATTTTCCTCCTCACCAGTAACTACCAAAAAGCAGTAAGTTGCAAGTGGAAAAATTAAAGATATACAAAGAGGATAGTTAGGAAAGAATTTCTTTGGTCTGCCATTTGATGTATTACCAATGAATCCTATGATCACCTTAAAAAATTAGTGGTCAAAGAATATTTCTGTAGTTGAGCTTTGATAACAGACCTTTCCCTTGATCCCTAGAGATGACTCTAGCCCCATTTTGATTTTGTTTCACAAACAGTTCCTTTGTTTGCTACAAATGAATGAGTGTGTGTAAGAATAAGCAAGTACATGTGTGTGTAAACACATTCAAATCATAGGCTTTCCATAAGAAAAATCATTATTCATTATCTAACTTATCCTATAGTTTAATTTACCTAAGATAATTGCTATTTCATTTATGATCTGTCATCATTTTGCATAGATTCTGCAAGTCATAAATGCTAAATGCAAAATCTAAAACATTTGTCATATGTTACAAGCAAAGAAAATGTGATGTATATATTTTATATATTAATGAACTACTAGGTTCTTTTACAAGTTGCATCATTTAAAGTTCATATTCCCTAATGTTATGATTTCTGTCAGCATTTGTAACAATACATAAATATTATGTGACTTCAAATCACTATCTTCTTGTCTTATTTAGAATGTATAGTTCTTTATAGGTTTCATTTAAGAACAGTCAGTAATTTAAAAAAAAAATCAAACAACAGACTATCTGCTGAGAAGTTATCTGAGGAGAACCAGAGGTATCATACATTGCCAAGTACCCTAGAGAAACTGTTTAGTGTGAATGAACATTATTTTAAAATATAAAGTTCCCTTATATTGGAAAGCAAAAAGAATAGTTACAATTTGCATTTTCTAAGAAAAACAAACATCTACATTTGACTTTATAGAAAGTCAGTTGAAAAACATTGTATTTCTGCTTTGTCTTACATACTTTGAAAAAAAAGAATACAGTTTTGAAATTAGTTCTTTGTGAATATGGATTTTTTTTTCCTTCTTTGTACTTGTTTTTTCCACCTAGCATATTTTAGGTGACATGCAACATTTTTTAGATTGATTCATCTTGAAATTGACTGAAGACAAAAAGCATTAAAGTACATGGTGATTTGTCTTAGAATCATTGACAATTTTATTTATTATCAGAGTATTTATACCTTAATTGTATTATGTATTAAATGTATTTATCATGAATTGAATATTATGCATTTTAAATTCAGAAAGCTAATAAAAGGAGGGATTAAAGTTAATCAAACTAATTTAGACCATATGATCTCTCTTTATTGATATAATTTTGTCATTTGAGAACAATGACATTTGGATAATTTGGTTTTTACATGATAACATTTCAATATAATAATTTTGTGTGAATATAGTAAATATCAAGCAGTAGGTTATTTGGTTTGAAATGAAGGAGTCAATTCTGTTAGCATAAGGATAAGAATTATGAAATACAAAATTGCTGGAGTTTTTCTTCTTTAAAATATAAATGATGGTTCGCTCTGGGAGCAGGTTTCTTGGGGAGGTTTTCTGGAGGCAGCCTTAGTTTCAGTTAACAGTTAATCACCCAAAATGCAGCCAGCTGGTAAAAATGCAAACATTTATTTTCTCCTTGCAAAATAGCCTGGTTAGTTGAGGCCTATCTCTTTCCTTGGTTCTAAGAGCTCTTGCAGCTTTGTCCTTTGCTTCTGCCTCTGCTTTCTGCAGGCTCCAGCCAGCCCTAAGTTGAATCTGTCTTGCCTCCGAGAGAGGGCTTCTGGCTCTCAATCTCCCAGAGTGCTCTGTGTCCGTCCCAGAGGGCTCCTCTCCAATCTAATCCAGCTGAATTCACTTGACTTGGCTTATATATGATCTCTTCTGAGAGAATGGGATTGTGGGTTTTCTCCCAGAGTGCTCTCTGGCCCTGAATAGGGAATCTCCATTTTATTAGTAAGTTCATTTCAAATCATTGTAAGAACGTGACTTTCCCCACGTGGACCTAATCTCCATGTAAACCATGAGAACCCAATAGAGGTAGGATGTGACTCCCCCTGTGAGGGCTTGACTGCTCTCTCACCCCAAGAGCATCCTTGACCCATAAGAACATATATTTCAACTCTTTCCTTTTTAATCTATAAGACAGGCATGTACCACCTGTGTTTTAGCTCCAATTTTATGATTCCAGGAACTCGCCACTCCTTGGAACTGTTGTTGTTGATAAGGACTGGTCCCCTTATCAATGCAACATTTGATTATAACCACCTGGAGTTGGTACGTCTTTGTCTTAGATGAGGTCTTCATTTGGCCCAAAGCCTTCTTTGTTTGGACTCCTATAAAGAGTGGGCAAAGCATTCTCCACTTTGAAGCCTCACCTATGGAGATGATGATCTGCCTAGGACTTTCCCGATCGAGACTCACAGGCTGAAATACCGGGGCCTCCCAGCCGTAAATTAGAGTTGAAGTTCCCTCGACTGGTGATATGATGTAACGTATTCTCTTTTTCTGCTATTCTAATCATAATTCTTATTATTCTTTGTCTTTTGCCTGTTATGTGTTATTTGCTATATTAGTTGTTATTGCAAGCGATTTATTCCGTGCATGGTATAATTAAATTTTATTTTCATTTTAACTGAGTCCGAGAGCATCATTTTGTAGGAGCAAATCTGAACCTTTCCCTAAAATCACAAAACAGGCCCTAAGAGCTTCAAGAGAGGTGTGAATTCACAAAGTTACAAAGTTTACTTTGTGACTCTCCCATGCTTGTGAACTCCAATGAGTACTTAAATACTTCTTGCTTATATGAGCTCTCTAAATGTGTGAACACAAGCATTGTATCAATTAGTTTTATTTAGTACCTTGTTTCAGGTTCTGGCCCAAAACATCTCCTTGTAAGATCAGATCAATGATACTGAGCCATGCTAAATTAGATAATTATTGTCTCTATTAATTCTAATGACTTAACAGTTTGTAAAGATTCCAACACAAAATGACATGTTCTTTTGTTCTCTCCAATGGATCTGAAATGCTCTGATAGTATGTGTATACCTATTTCTCCCAAATATATTAGAGTATATAACTTGGGAGTTTCTTATATGGCCAATGTTAATGTTATGTTAGTAATCTTCAGTAAAGCTAGAATATTTGAAAGGATTAGTGTTATTCAAGAGAAGATAAGGTATTTTTACACTATTAGGCTAACTTTTAACTGAGATGTAAATTGATTCTTGAAATAACTTCTGGTTTACTACATACCTTTTGATACTGTTATGAAATCCAGGCTAAACTTACCACCAGGCATAAAGTAAGACTTTTATCCCAGTGGTTTAAAACTTTTGTTTTGCTTTGGGTGAAATAGCTCAGAAAATGACTTCAGTCTATTGTTGTCCCTATACCCCTGAAACCTCAGCTTGCCTCAGTAGAGAACATTATATGAAAATGCAAATCAATATAGTATATGTGAATTAATCATATCTTGATTTCTTTTCTTTTTATATAAATTTTTATGAGATTCTTCCATTAGTAAGCTGGACAATCCCAAGGGACAATGGAGACTTATACTTATGATTAAGTCATTACATTTAAATTTTTTATTGTTCTATTTTTAGTTATACATATATGTTAACATTTTAAAAGCACATTTCCTTATGAATCACATTGGGAGAGACAAATCACAACAAAAGGAAAAATCCACAAGAGAGAAAAAAAAAACAGAAAAAAGAAGTGAACATAGCATGTGTTGATTTAAACTCAATGTCCATAGATTTTTTTCTGGATGCAAATGGCATTTTCAGAATTTATTGGGATTGTCTAAATCATTGAACCATTAAGAACAAACAAGGCTTTCACAGTTGTTCATCACAAAATCTTGATGTTATACAATACAATGTGTTCGTGCTTCTGTTTCATTCAGTATCAGTTTGTGTCAATTTTTCTGGCCTTTCCAAAATCACCATCATTTTTTATAGAACAAGAATATTCCATTACTTTCATATTCCACACCCTATTTAGCCTATTGGCTAAATAGGTTGATGGGCATCTACTCAGTTTTCAATTTTTTGCTATCACAAAAAAAATTGCTGAACACTTTTTTGCACACGTGGGTCCCTTTCCCTCCTTTATGATTTCCTTGGAATAAAGACTCACTAGTGGCACTGTTGGTTCAAAAGGTAGGTGTTAAACATTCATTGCCCTTTGAGAATGATTCCAAATTGATCTCTAGAATGATTGGATAATTTCTCAAGTCCACCAACAATGCATTATGTCCCACTTTTCCCACATTACCTATATAACATTTATCATCTTTTCCTGTATAGTCATGATTAAGAATATGACTTTTTAAATCTGATTTTTTCCTATTGTTATTTCTTTTTTATAGTAGAAATCTAAAAACTTAATCATCAACTTTTTTAAAATTTGCTAAGTGTGAGAAATACGGAAGTAAGGTTTCCATAAGATTGTGCAAGATTTAAGGTAATTTAGGATAACAAGCACTCTGGACCAATAAGCTTTCAGAAGAAGAAAGTAGTATAACTACAAAGTCCTGATAAATGGGGCTGAGCTAGTCTATAGAAACTGACTAAAACCAGCCAGTGTTTTTTATACCCAATTAAGCACCTTCACTCAACCTGAGGTCATTCATTTACTGCATCCTTTTTGGGGTTCAGAATTTTATAACACTAGGAAGTACCTTCATTTTTAATTAAATCAATATTTGTCAATTTGGTGTTTCTGTTTTGTTTTTCTCTTTGGTTTATAAACTTTAAGACATTTATTATACAGTTTAAATTACATATGTTTAAAAGTACATATGTTTAATAATGTATTATCTGAAAATATCTGTTATGTATAATGATATGCAGAAAAACATAACCTGTTGTCACAGGCAATTAAAAAGGGAATCACTTCATTTTAGAATTCTAGAAAAATTAAGATATATAATTCAGGTTTTGGCACAGTGGATAAAGTGCTGAGCCTGCAGTCAGGATATCCACTTTATATATATCATAAAAGTACTTGAAAAGGAGTGCTGAAACAGGAAGTTAAAAAACCAAGACAGTGAAATCTTGAAAATCAAAAGACAGTATTCAGATGATCAAAAGTGTGAGGTCCTGTAGCTATAGTCCAGAAAAATAACACAGAAGCCATTAGATTGTCAGTTGAGACATAATTAAGGTTCAGAGGGAAGATGGCAAGGTATAGGTAATGAATACTGACTATTGTAGTATCAGAACACACAAAAACAAGACAGGAAAACAGTTTTCTAGCTCAGGACAACTTGATGGGCAGGAAAAGTCTATTGTATTTGTGTGAGAGTCCAGTTCATATTGTGCCAACACTGTGCTGGCCCCAAAAAATTGGAAGCAGACCTTGGGAGCCAGTGAATCAGCAGCAGCTGCTTCTAGAACTCAGCCCACAAACAATAAAGGAGCCAAATAGCTGCTCAAAAGGATGTTACAGAGGTCTATTTGCTAGCACTGAGGCAGAGCTCTAATGCTTTGCCCATACTTGGATCAGGGTCATACAGTGATTGGTAGCAGTACCAGGGCAAGAAGCATTAAGTACACCAGAGCTTTATAATATTTATATGTTATATATTTATATTAGTATTTTAATTACATGTAAAGATAGATTTTAACCTTCATTTTTAAACATTGTGATTTTCACATTTCCTTTTCCATTATTTCTATTATAACCCTTCCCTAAGAGAACATGGACAATCATGTTAAACATATTCCTGTATTAGTCTTGTGAATCAGAATAGGAAAAAACTAGTAAAAAGAAAAATTAATGAAATAAGTGACAATAGTCTGATCAACATTCATATTCTACAATTCTCTGGATGTGAATGCCATTTTCTACAAGTCTTTTGTAGTAGTCTTGGATCAAAGTAGTGCTGGACAGATATAGTCCTATATCACACAGTATTGCTGTTAACTCTACAATGTTCTGGTTCTGCTCACTTTACTTAGCAACAATTCATGTAAGTCTATATATACTTTTTTCTTGAATGCCCTGCTCACCTTTTCTTTGTAAAATAATTGTATTCAATTATATTCCCATACTACTTATTCAACAATTTCCCAATTGATGGGCAGCCCCTCATTTCCAATTGTTACCACAAAAAGAGATACTATGTATATTTTTTCTATATTTTGTGCCTTTTCTTTTTTTGTTCTTTGTGATGCAGATATAGTAGTGGTAATGCTTTATTCAAAGGGTTTTATAGCTCTTTGGTCCTAATTCCAAATTGCTTTCCAGAATTATTGCAACAGTTCCCAAATCTACCAACTGTATATTAGTGTGTCTGACTAATTCTGGAGATTTCTTTAAGAGTCATTAGTTTTCCCTTTCCCAGTTCTAATTTTGGAGGGATTATTTTTTTCAGTTAGCTTTTCTACTTTCTTGTTCATTTGGTCAATTCTATTTTTAACTAATTTTCTTCAGTCAATTTTTGTGTTTCCTTATTTGGGTTGTGGAGTTTTGTGTCAGCATTCTCATTTCTTTTCCCAAGTTTATATTCTTCCTCTTGAGTTTTTCCTAGTGGACTTTTTGGACTAAGCCTTCACATGTAGACATCTTGACATTGTTGTAATAATAGCTTTTTGTGGTCAGAGTTCTTTTGTAGTGATGTTTACTTTTTACTTTTTAGAGTTGAGCTCTTCCCCTGGGATGTAGAGAGTGCTGTCCCAAGGTTTCCTTTCTTGTTCTAGAATACAGGATCTTAGCGTAGTCACTGACTTTCTGTGTCATGACCTATGGTCCTGAGAGCTGGCCTGTTGCATTGGGTCCAATCAGTTTCCTCTCTGAGATTGCCTTCCATTTACTCTGTGCTTCTATTGGAAAAATCATGGCTAAGCAGCTGAATAATTCTACCATCTTCCCTAAGTTCCCTCCCAATCAATGTTAAACATTTCTAGATTAAGAAATCTAATAATACCATGTTCTCAAAAAGTGTATTGCCAGAGGGGGGAAAATCAATCTAAAATGGTCCCCTTCAAGCTCGAGTACCAAAAAATCATAACTAAATATTACATTTTGGTTATATAGCTAATTAAAGGTTTATCTTTTTTCAATAAAACCAAAATACTAAACTACTGTGAAGTAAAAATAGCATATCCCCCTTTTGTTTCTGTTTGGGAGAAATATCTGTTTTGTGTAAAATGCTTAAGAGTGCATTTAATAAATTGTTAGTATTTTTAAAATTCAGTAAGTAAGGGTAGGTAGGTGGCACAGTGGATAGAGCACCAGCCCTGAAATGAGGAGGGCCTGAGTTCAAATCTGATCTTAGATATTTAACACTTTTTAGCTGTGTGACCCTGGAGAAGTCACTTAACTTCAATTGCCTCAATTAAAAAAAAATTTCCAGTAAGTAACAAAGAACAATAAAGAAATGACTTCTTTATATGTACCACTTTTATTTATAAAGGAATTATATGCACATATGCACATATAATATACCCACATGTACAGTCCATACTGTGAAAGGTAGTAGTAGAAAAACAGCCTAAATAACCCCCATGCCTAGGGAATAAGACCCTTCCCTTCTCACCTTCATCTCCCCAAAATACTTAGCTTCATTCAAGATGCAAATGAAATTTCATTCACAGGATGTCTTTCCTAGTCAGCTTCATCTTTAGTGCTTTCTCCTCTAATCTGTGTATGTCTCATTGTCTCCTTGATTGGAATGTGAGATCCTTGAGAGCAGAAACTATTTCTGCTTTTGCTGTATATATGCAGTACTACTTAGCAAATGATAAATGCTTCATATATATTTATTGATAAATATACATATATTTCAATATATACATTTTTCTGTACATATTTACAAAGGTTTCTAAGTAAAAGCTACAGTATTCATGTACAGTAACATGTGTACATGTGTCTGTATACTGTTTCCTTTAGGCATTTTAAATTATTTAATGCTCATAGAAAAGTATACTGGATATAGACTTTTAGAGATAAAGTAGAGTACTGGTAAAAATCACAGCCTCTGTTAAGGATAATTTAATTTGAACTAAAATAAAACAATTTTAAATTGAGAAGCATGTAACTGTAAATAAGCAAAAATAGCAATTTAAAAAGTTTACCAATAGGAGAATTGGTGCACATATTCACAAGATTTCTTGCTCAAATAAAAATCAGATTTTGTCAAAATTATCAGATCAACTGTTGGCAAAGAGCCAGTGGAGCCGATAATAAGATATGAATCAATTTTCTTCCTCCAAAACATGGGAGATAGTAGTAGTGGGGGTAAATAAAATTGGTTCCATTTATTAAAAGGCTTATTTTTCTAGAGCTAGATTTGCATTGTTCCAAATCTACTATTTTTCAACTGTTAAAACTTCCAGAAAACTGATGTATAAAAATTTCTAATTCACAAAAAGGAATAATTGAAAAAGACTTGGTAATAGAACTTGGTAATAGAAAGACTTGGTATATTAGAAACCAGGACAAAGGACAAGTGATATGTACAAAACATAAGGGGTAACTCTTAAGGTTTCAGTAATACTTAGCAAAATTCATATCCAAAATAGTAGTAATAAGTAAATTGTAATAAGCAAAGAAAACAGAAGAAAATGACTAGTTGCTTTTAATGCCTTGTGTTTATAGAGGAAAAAATACCAATCTTGAAAAAGTATCAATAAAATAACTGAAAAACTAATATTTTAGAATGTCATGGAGACTTAAGTGAAGACTCTTTTACAACAACATCAAATTAAACAATCAGGTGAAACAAGATTGCTCATTATCACCATTATTATTCAACATTGTATTACAAATGTTAGTTTTGGCAATAAGAGAAGAAAAAAATGAAAATAATTAAAGCAAATAATTAGGAAATCAAATTATCTTTCTTTTTAGATTAAATTTTAGATTATGGTATACTTAGAGAATCCTAGAAAATCAACTAAAAATCTACTAGAAACAATTCACCACTTACGCAAAATTGCAGGATATAAAATATATCCACATAAATCAACATGTCTGTATGTTACCAACAAAGTCCAGAAGCAAGAGATACCAAGGGAAATTCCAGTTTAATTAACTGCAGATAATACAAACTATTTGGTAGTCTACTTGTCAAGATAAAGTCAGGAACTATATGAACATAATTTATAAACTACTTTCATTACACAAATAAAGTCAGTTCTAAAGAACTGGAAGAATATCTTATGGACTCATGGGTAGGAGCAAATATAATAAAAAGGAGCATTCTACCTAAATTGATCTACTTATGTGGTGCTATACCAATCAAACTCCCAAGAAATTATTTTACAGATCTATCAAAGATAATAACACAGTTGATTTGGAAGAACAAAAGATCAAGAATTTCAAGGGAATTAATGACAACTTTTTAAAAAAGCCAATGAAAGTGGCCTGGTTTGCCAAATCTAAAAATGTATTATAAAGCTGTGGTGCTCAAAACCATTTGGCTAAGAAATAGACTAGTCAATCAGTAGAATAGATTGGAGTCACGGGAAAAAATAGTCAATGATTATAGCAATCTAGTGTTTGACAAACCCAGACTCCAGATTTTGGATAAGAATTCATTATTTGACAAAAACTGTTGGGAAAATTGAAACTAGTATGACAAAAAATAGGCATTAACCCATACCTAACACCATATACCAAGGTAAGGTCAAAATGGGGTCATTGTTTAGATAAAAAAATGATATTATAAGCAATTATAAGCACATTAAAAGAAGATAGAATGGTTTATCTCTCAATTCTAGAGAGAAGGAAGGTTATTTATGATTGACGAAGAACTGGAACTCATCATTGAACACCAAACAGATAATTTTGATTATATTAAGTTAAAAAATTTTTGTACAAACAAAACTAATGCTGACAACATTAGAAGAGAAGCAATAAATTTTTACATTTAAAGGTTCTGATAAAGGCTTTATTTCTAAAATATATAGAGAATTGACTCAAATTTAGGAGAATTCAAGCCATTCTCCAATTGATAAATGGTCAAAAACAATTTTCAGATGAAATTAAAACCATTTTTAGTCACATGAAAAGGTGTTTTATATCACTATTGATCAAAGAAATGCAAATTAAGACAATTCTAAGTAATGCCTACACATCTCTCAGATTGGCAAGATAACAGGAAAAGATGAATGTTGGAGAGGATGTAGGAAAACTGGGACACTAATGTTTTAAATATAAAAGTAAAAATAAATGTAGAACTGTGGATGGATCCAGCCATTCTGGAAAGCAGTTTGGAACTATTCTCAAACAATTATCAAACTGTGCATACCCTTTGATCCAGCAGTGTTTCTATTGACCTTATATCCCAAAGAGATCTTAAAGGAGGGAAAGGGACCCACATGTGCAAAAATGTTTGTGGCAGTCTTTCACATAGCAAGAAACTGGAAATTGAGTGGGTGCCCATCATTTGGAAAATGGCTGAATAAGTTACAGTATATGAATATTATGTAATATTACTGTTCTATAAGAAATGATTAGCAGGATGATTTCAGAAAGGCTTAGGGAGTCTTACATGAACTGATGCTAAATGAAATAAGCAGAACCAATGCATTGTTGGGTGGAGTTGTGAACGAATCCAACAATTCTGGAGAGCAATCTGGAATTATGCCCAAAAAGTTATCAAACTGTGCATATCTTTTGATCCAGCAGTGTTACTTCTGGGCTTATATCCCAAAGAGATCTTAAAGAAGAGAAAGGTACCTGTATGTGCCAAAATGTTTATGGCAGTGCTGTTTGTAGTGGCTAAAAACTGGAAATTGAATGGATGCCCATCAATTGGAGAATGGCTGGGTAAATTGTGGTATATGAAATATTATTGTTCTGTAAGAAATGACCAGCAGGATGAATATAGAGGCTTGGAGAGACTTACATGAACTGATGCTAAGTGAAATGAGCAGGACCAGGAGATCATTATATACTTCAACAATGATACTGTATGAAGATATATATTCTGATAGAAGTGGATTTCTTTGAGAAAGAGACCTAACTCAGTTTCAATTGATAAATGATGGACAGAAGCAGCTACATCCAAAGAAAGAACACTGGAAAATCAATGTGAACTATTTGCATTTTTGTTTTTCTTCCCAGGTTATTTTTACCTTCTGAATCCAATTCTCCCTGTGCAACAAGAGAATTGTTTGTTTCTGCAACATATCTAACATATATAGGACTGCTTGCCATCTAGGGGAGGGGGTGAAGGGAGGGAAGGGAAAAATCGGAACAGAAGCGAATGCAAGGGATAATGTTGTAAAAAAAATTACCCTGGCATGGATTCTATCAATATAAAGTTATTATAAAATGAAATAAAATATATATTAAAAAATAAATGACTTGATATACTGAATATAAACTTTTTTGGCCACATTAAAATACAATTTATCCACCAGTAAAAAAAAAAAAAAAGAAAAAGAAAAAGAAAGAAAAAGAAATGAGCAGAACCAGGTGGTTATATAAGATGATCTATTCTGATGTACATGGCTCTCATGAATGAGATGATTCAGGTCAGTTCCAATGGTCTTGGAATGAAGATAGCCATTTGCACCCAGAAAGAGGACAGTGAGAACTGAATGGGGACTACAACATAGTATTTTCACTCTTCTTATTGTTTGCTTACATTTTTTCTCTCTCATTTTTTCCTTTTTGATCTGATTTTTCTTATACTGCATGATACATATAGAAATATGTATAGAAGAACTGCACATGTTTAACATATATTGAATCACTTGCCATCTAGGAGAAGGGATGGGGGGAAGGAAGGGAAAAATTAGAATACAAGGTTTTGTAAGGATGAATGTTGAAAATTATCCATGAATATATTTTGAAAATAAAAAGCTTTAATTTAAAAAATGTTTAACAAATATTGGATTACCTATCATCTAGGTAAGAGAAGGAGATAAAGTTCAGAATACAAGGTTTTGCAGGTTTCAATATTGAAAAAGCTCCCATGCATGTGTTTTGAAAATAAAAAGCTTTAATTAAAAAAAACAAAACAAAAACAAAACTTCAAGATTCTTATATAGCTACAGGCCTTTAAGAAAACCTAAGGAAAGCCAGATTTATGGCTTCAGGATTTTAACCTATATACTAATGGGATTAGGCCTAGTTGTGTTCCAAGCTTTCTAATAGGTCTAACCTACCAATCATCTTTCTCCTATAACAAGCTGTTTTCTTTTGAGCAGAATGTTAGCCAACTTTTCCTTTCTCATTTCATGTATTTTGGAACAGTTGCTACAGATGGCTGTGGTCATGTGCAGCATCCCAGAAAGGAAAGAAAGAGGTTTGCTAGATTTCTCTGAATTCTGGATTCTTGACCTCCCTTAACATCATCACTGGCCTAGTTCAGCTCCATCTCGCTCTGTTTTTCTATATATCTCAACTCACATTTTTGTGACTGGACCTCTACCAATGAACTGCCAAGGACAACTTACGTTGAGTACCTGATGAAGTACTCTGATGAAGGCCTTGTTTCACAAATGTATGGAAAACTAGTGAATTTATAAAAATTAAGAGCCATTTCCCAATTAACAAATCATCAAAAAAAATGAACTGTACCTAAAGGGCTATAAAATCTTACATTTTCTACTACTATTTACTACGAAGTCATTGTTCCCAAAAGGGAATGTTTATTTTTTTATTATAGCTTTTTATTTACAAGATATGTGCATGGGTAATTTTTTAGCATTGACCCTTGCAAAACCTTTTGTTCCAATTTTTTCCTTCCTTCCCCCCATCTACTCCCCCAGATGGCAGGTAGACCAATACATATTAAATATGTTAAAGTATATGTTAAATACAATATATGTATACATGTCCATGCAGTTAATTTGCTGTACAAAAAGAATTGGACTTTGAAATAGTGTACAATTAACCTGTGAAGGAAATCAAAAATGCAGGCGGACAAAAATTGGGAATTTTATTCTATGTAGTGGTTCATATTCATTTCCCAAAGTTCTTTTGCTGTAGAGCTGGTTCTATTCATTACTGAACAAATGGAATTGATTTGTTTCATCTCATTGTTGAAGAGAGCCATGGCCATCAAAATTGATCATCATATAGTATTGTTGTTGAAGTATATAATGATCTTCTGGTCCTGCTCATTTCATTCAGCATCAGTTCATGTAAGTAAAAGGGAATGTTTTTTAAAAAAGGAAGAAAGAACTTATTGGGGTATGTTATTTTTATGGAATCATCAATGTTCTATAAGAAACGTTGAGCAGTATTCTCATTGGAAAGTCCTCTCTGAGCTCAACCAAAGTGAAATGTACTGTTTACAGAGTAATAGCAATATTGTGGAATGATCACCTGGAACAACTTTGCTATATTCTCTTTTTTTTTTTTTTAAATTTTTTATTTAATAATTACATTATATTGACACTCATTTCTGTTCCGATTTTTTTTTCCCCTCCCTCCCTCCACCCCCTCCCCTAGATGGCAAGCAGTCCTTTATATGTTGGATATGTTGCAGTATATCCTAGATACAATATATGTTTGCAGAACCGAACAGTTCTCTTGTTGCGTAGGGAGAATTGGATTCAGAAGGTATAAATAATCCGGGAAGAAAAACAAAAATGCAGATAGTTCACATTCGTTTCACAGTGTTCTTTCTTTGGGTGTAGCTGCTTTTGTCCGTAACTTTGCTATATTCTCAGCAATACAATGATCCATGACTATTTTGAAGGCCTTGTGAAAAATGCATTCCATATTCAGACAAAGAACTGATTGTGTCTGAATACAGGCTGAAGCATACTGTTTGTTCATTTTTACTTTTACTTCCTGAAGGATTCACTTTTTTGGGGGGGAGAGGAGATCTGTTTTTTTCATAACTTAAGGAAATATTATGCATAACTTCATATGTGTCTTCTCCAGGGGAGAGAGAGAGAAAATCTAGAATTGAAAGTTTAAAAAACAAATGTAAAAAAGAGACCTAACTTAGTTTCAATTGATAAACGATGGACAGAAGCAGCTACATCCAAAGAAAGAACACTGGGAAATGAATGTAAACTGCATTTTTGTTTTTCTCCCCGGGTTATTTTTACCTTCTGAATCCAGTTCTCCCTGCGCAACAAGAGAACTGTTCGGTTCTGCAAACATATATTGTATCTAGGATATACTGCAACATATCTAACATATATAGGGATTGCTTGCCATCTAGGGGAGGGGATGAAGGGAGGGAGGGGAAAAATTGGAACAGAAGCGAGTGCAAGGGATAATGTTGTAAAAAAATTTACCCTGGTATGGATTCTGTCAATATAAAGTTATTATAAAATAAAATATATAATAAAAAAGATTAGAGATTAAGCATAAAGCATAGAATTGTAAAAGAAAAAAAAACAAATGTAAAAAAACTTTTATATGTAGTTGGGGAAAGTAATTTTAAGCATAAGAAAGGAAATCTGGGAAATAAAAGACAGGAAAAAGGGAGGAAATTCCTTAGAACTGGCTAGTTTGTTTCCACAAAAAGGACAGAAGCCCTAGGGACAGGGAATCTCTCCCTTTGGGTGGCTGCGCATTCCCTTCCTCAACCCCTTCCCCTAAGTCAAATTATTTTCCCTATAGTCTGATGGGCTGGGCAAGGAAAGCCAGCTATTCAGAATGCTAATAAAGTTTACTAAACTTCTCTTACATAAACTTACAAACTTAAGATTTTTGACTGTTTTTATAATAAAAATTCATTCTAGTATAAGAGTTAAACATTACAAATAATTTTTACATAAGAAACTTGTAGATTATCAATAAGCCCATTTCTTGTTTAGAGACTTTTAACACATAAATTCTTCTCCCAGGACTGACAAGGTAGGTTCAGGAAACATTCAAATAGGGGAATCAACAAGAATCCCAGAAGAGGGGTGATCTTGAGGTTCCTGACTGTTCACCCCAACTATCCTTAGAAATTTTCTGTGGGATGTGCTCTCTGACACCACCAAAACATTTTTAATTGTCCTGATGCAAAGTCAATTTATTTAGAGGTTATAAATTGTCCTTAACAAGCAATTCTGAGGTTCCTTCACAGGTCCTTCTAACCTTGGTGTAATAAGTCTACCTTTTCTCAGCCTCTAGATTTCAGTCTCAGTCATCAATAACATCTGATAAGTTCCTTCCCATTCAGAGACTTCTAAGATTTCAAAGGCACTCAATCTCCCCTAAGGTGTTGTCTGGGCCAGCAGTTCTTGTCTCCCAAGGGATAAAGAGGATAAGGACACTGTCAGAATATAATTCTGTAAAACCTTCCTTGTTTCAAAAGAGGGTATTTTCCCTTTCCCCTCCATTATAGGATAAGCCAAATGCCATCATCTTCATAAGGGGAAAACCCCAAACCATTTCTGGTTACTGTTCTAATTCTTTCAACAAAGAAACAGGCAAACATTTGGTCCAAAGCAATTTGGTACCCAACATAAATTTAGTAATCTGTTTCTTAAGAACCTGATTCATTCTTTTCACTGAGGCCAGGCTCCCTCAATTCTTTCTGAAACTCACTAACATCATTATATTGTTTACTGCCATGAGTCTTCTCTGGTTTTTTACAGGGCAAAAGAGGAGTATTGAGAGGGGACATACATACTTTTTATAATCCATCCATTTATTGTTGCTGATTGCAATCTTATTTTTCCCTCCAATGATATAAGGTATTGTTTAACACCCATACCACATCCTCTGGAATTTTCAGATTGATTATAAGTGGGGAATGTTTTAAACTTCCCTATTTCTGCTATTCAGATTCTACCAAATGAGGGTGCATTTTAAATCTACTTGATGGTTTAACACCTCTAATTTCAATTGTATAATCCAATCTCTGCCTGACAAGTTATTCCCCACCTTTGGGATTTATATCTATCCTTTAATTTTTCCCCTGTACAAGAGTGACTTCTTTAATGAGTACACAGAAATTTTTTCCTATACTCCCATCCATTAACAATTCCTGAAAGTCCTAAGTGAAGATCTCTCTGTTCCAATAACTCCTAAATCTTCTCCTTTTTACTCTTATTCTACAGTTCTTATTAATTGTAGGTTGCACATAATTAAACAATCTTAGAATTTTCATAAGTAACAGTCAAATGATCTTAGCTGTAATTTCCTCTTAACTCCCAAGTAAGAATGGAAATACTTAATCTTCTAAATTATCTTTACTGAGTTAGAAAGGCTGATAACATTTTTTAAAAACACATTTTCCACCTCCTATTAGTTTTTTAGTTTCCTCTTAACTCACAATCTCAAAGTTGTCTCCATGGGATATATATATAGATCCTCTCTCCTTTCATGAAACAGGAGAGATACAAACTTGCCGATTCTAATTTCTAAAAAGTGCAGGCCCCTATTCCTAGTTATCTGACATTTTACATTCCCTCTCTCTTACATTCCCCAAACCTAGAATACTCTATTTCAAAGGAATTAAGAAAGACACTTCCCTCAGTTCACACCAAGTCTGATGCTGAGAAATTTAGGATCTTGAGTCCAGATTGGGAGCCCTAAAACCTGAGCAGCAGGATGGTTGAGCAACTCTGAAAGAATTATTACTGTGAATGAATTCCAGAAATTCAGCCTACAAGCCAGCAACACAGAGGCTGAATTCTTGTCTCTCAAAAGCGTGCTAGTTTTTAACAGAGCCCAGAGTGCAAAGCCGATGGGCACACACATAAATCTATTCCCATTTTTTCTTACAAACGTATTTAAGCCTGACATACCCACTTAGTCCGAGGGAGAACCCTCCCAATTGTCTCATTTTATGTTTTGGTTCCAATTAAGTCTGTTTCCCAGAGGACTATTCTCAGGGATTCCTTAAGGTGTAGCTTTCTTACTTTCCCTCCAATATTGTTGCCCCATACCCACTCTGATCCTCAGTTTGACATTTTAAATTAACCTCAAATGCTCATCTGAATCTTGTCCCTTCTGGCTCACAGGTTCTTGCTAGAAGGGGTCCTCCATTCCTAGGTAGTCATCTGGATGGTCACCTGGTTCCCAAGCCCTTGCATGTCTCTGGATTGTACATGCACAATTTATGTGACTGGAATGACCAATTTGTCTTTTCTTTACTCTTTCACTACTCTGGCCGGTTTTGAACTTTTTCATTTCTGCTTCACCAAATCTCTCCTTCTTCGGTTGTTCAACACACCAGGAGGCGAGCCATTCTCCAGATCCAGGACCACCAAAGTCCAGTAGGTTGCCTGTCCCCAATCTCAGAGCAAGAGAGCTTTCCCCACCAAGGTGAGCTTCAAAATCCTGGACAGGCCCATAAGCTGTGTGGGTCAAGACCACAGACTCTAATAATGAAGGTTATTTATCAAGGTAAAAGCAGAAAGGAGTTTTATCATTTCCCCAGAAAGTATGTCTCCCTCCCAACAAGCAGCCAGGCAAAGAGAGGAGAGCTACTGGAGGAGAGCACCAGGTCATATAACCCGAAGGCAGACAGCCTCCCCTTTCTCACCCCACCACTGGCCTCCACCCCCAATGACTTGAAGGCAGACTCACAATCTAAACAGGGACAGCTATCCCAAATATAAAGAATAAGCAAAATTCAGCCACTTCTGCCACTATATCTCATAAAAGCATTCACAATCTTATTTGGCCTAACCTTTGCTGATATGGCAAAGTCTTGGGAAAACCCTCAAGGCGGGGACTTCCTGGAGATCCTATTTCTTCTAAGTCAGACCATTTTTGGCAAATGAAACCGAGGATTTGAACAAATATACCTGAGGGCCTCTGAGAAGTGGTCCCTCATCACGCTCAATTGGCGCAAGAGGGAGGGTGGGGCTTAGCAGTTCCATAAATAGCAGGTGGGGTATGCAACTCAGCCAAGGAGTTGGCATCAGCAGCATTGGAAAGTTCTCTCTGCTTTGCAGACTCCTGCTCTGCTTCTTCCCCATCCATCTGGCCCTCTCCCCCATTTTCATTTCCCGACTTTTTTATTCCTCTTTTTCCCCCTACCCATTTCTCTCCCCCCATCTATGTATCATGTCCTTAAACCGAACCTTGTATTCTTTTAGGGACTTTTTCCCGTGGAAGATTTGCCATAAAAAGAAAAGATTGGGAAGCAGGAATGTGAGGCGTCCAGCCTGACACTGTGGGAACTGCTGTTAGATGCTCTTTGGGGCACAGCCCCAAGACAGGAGTTTTCCTATGGTCAGAACCTTTGTCTTTCCCACTTTTCTCTCCGTGTGGAAAACCTGGAGCACTTAAAGGGACATTAGCCTAGTTTCTTAAAGAAACACCAACCTGAGCTTGTGCAGATTGCATTAGAGTTTGTAAAGAAAAAAAAAATTAACTCTTGAACTTGAAATCTTTTTTAAATTTGGAATTTCCTCCCTCTAGGGCAAAATTCAAATTGAAAAAGAATCCAAGAAATGGAATAGCTTCTTAATGAAGTATTTCTACTTCTCATTTTGTTTTGGTATTTTTGTACAACTCCCTGTTAATACAAATCTAAAAGGACACTGCAATTAATCACTGCTAACGCTACTACAGCTTTCTGTATTTTAAATTGCTTACCAAACTAAAAATATCTTAAAATTGCAGTGAGCATTTCCATACTTTAACGTCGTTCCATTAGTGTGTGTTTTATTGCTTTTGTCCACTTTTTTATTTAAGACTTAAATTACCTTTCTTGGATTCTCAGGGATCATTTTTTAAAAAAAGCTTTTGTGAATTATAAAAGAATATGAGAATTTGCCCTTCAAAGTTTCCTAGAGAAAAGTATAATAGAGGACTGGGAGAAGTCTACTGCTGCTCATATCATAACATCGTAATGTTGGTCTTCTCTCCACATCAGTTTTACAACCAAGAAAATAGTAAAATGTGATAAAGACAAACTTAATTGCATCAAAACACAGTGTTTTCCTTCAAGTTGAATTAAGGCTTTATGAAAATGAATTTTTGTAATAATTTTATAAAACACCAAAATGAGTTTTAGGTTGACATTTATATTAATTCATGATATTTTCTTTATTTCACTTCAGTTTTCTAATATATCCCTCTTCCACTTCTTTTCTCCTTCAACAGTTTAAAAGCAAAAATGGATGTACAACATGACAATAAGGAAATATATTTAAAAGAATTTCACATATTTAACAGACACTAGATTGCATGTGGTCTGAGAGGGGGGGAAGGAGGTAAAAATTTGGAAAAGAGAAAAATTTGAAACACAAAGTTTGTAAAAAATAAATGTAGAAAACTGGTTTCACATGTATTTGGAAATTAAAATACTATTTAAAAAAACGCAAAAATGTATTTAAAAAGAATCACACAAACTAGCTAACACAATTAAACCATCTACTTGTATATATATGCCATGCCGCTTCCACGCTCATTGCCCTCTATCCTTTTTAAAGGAGAGAGTAAATAGGAAGGTATTTTTCTCTCTTCTCTGGAGTCCCAAGTTTGGTGTTAATTATATTTAAAAACTATTTTGTAATTTTTTAAGGTTTAGTGAGATTTAATTTTTGTCCTTTGAGGTTTTGGTGTGCTGTAGATTCAGATTTTTATAACTTTTGATTTAATCTCATTGTCTTTCCTGAGCTTTCAGTTTTACAAAAGTTATTCCCACAGTGATTTTCCTTTGCTGCTAACATGGGGGGGAAAGTCCCAATTCATTTTTTTAAAAAGATGGATATAGAATAAGATTCCTATTTTCCCCACGATTTTCCTGAAAGGCACCACATCATCATCGTCATGAATTCTTTGGGACTACTTTGGATCATTACTGAGGAAAGCTAAGTTTTTCACACTTGACCATCATAAAATCTTCCTGTCCTGTGTACAATGCTCTCCTGATTTTGTTCACTTCCCTTTGCATCAGTTCATGGAAGTCTTTCCAGATTTTTCTAAAAGCTTATTTTTTGGAGCACAGAAATACTCCATTATAATTATATATCACAACTTGTTCATCCATTCCCAAACTGCTGGGCATCCATTCAAGTTCTATCTTTGCCACTATAAAAAGACTGACTGTGTTACAAATAGGTCCTTTCCCTCATTATTTTTTAAAATCTCTTTGAGGGGGCAGCTAGATAGTACTGTGGATAGAGCACCAGCCTTGAAGTCAGGAGGACCTGAGTTCAAATCTAGTCTCAGACACTTAACAGTTCCTAGCTGTGTGACCCTGGGCAGGTCACTTAACCCCAATTGCCTCAGCAAATTAAAATAATAATAAATAAATAAATAAATGAAATCTCTTTGAGATAAAGATCTAGATGTGAGATTGGTAGATTAAATAGTATAATAAACCATTTTAGTTTTAACCAACATAAAGAGCAGGGTCCTTGAATCATGGTCCATGGACCAGTCAGGAGTTAATGAATAGATATCCAGAGATTCATTAACTTGGCTGAGATGGGGAGATATAGCAACCCAACTTAATTTTTCAGTGGGGTAATAATAGCTTCCTATGAACCTCTGGTCTCCATTTAGATACACATTTGGATGTGTAGGCCATTTATAGAAATTGCACATTTTGATTACTTAGGTAGCTAATACTGATTATCTAGATTAATTATTCATTTATACCATGCCATAACTGATATCATGTTAATATAGTGGCTACAAAGTCTATATTTTTTTTAGTATATCTATCTTATATAACTTTGATAAAGAATGTTCAAAAAACAAAGTTTCAGTGATAACTTATATGAAGCGTTATCATAATTGGAAATATTTAAAAGTAATTGTTTGTTTTTAGTTATCAACACGATTGTTACATGTGTTTTGATAAATATGGGTTTTCTTTGTTGATCTAGAATTTTAAGTTTTTGATTCATTTGGTGAACATTAATCTGTACATATTTGCTATGTAGGCAAGATGCCCTAAGTTATCTTTCTTGTTTAATATGTTATTGGGTAAGTGAAACAGAGGATGTGAACATTCAAAATAAACATGGATACAGAAATATTGTGCCATTTCTCTGATTGTAAAAATTTGTATATGCTATAATATTTAATAAAAAATACTAAATACCTACTTTACATAAGGCCTTGTGCTGGGTACTGAATATAGGAAGAAAAGATAGTCCCTGATCTCAAGGAGCTTTAAAATTATGAAAAGGAAAACACAGTATGTATACAGATAAATAACTGAAAATTTATAATGGTAGAAAACATTACAAATTAAGAGAATTAGAGAAGGAGATAGTACCTTAGTTTTTCTTTAAAGGAAAATGGAAAATTTTTTCTTTTGTAAATTTCATCTTACATCTTTAGTCAATAAAAATCTTTTCTCCTTCCTCCCCCCCCCACTGAGAACAAAAGAAAAATAAAGCCCTTGTTATACATACAGTAAAATAAAATAAATTTCCATATTTCCTTTCATAGTGATTTTCAAATTCATTTCTTCAGAGAATGGCAGTTGTGTACACAATTACTGAAATAGTGTTGTTATATATTTTAAAGTATATATCTCAGTAAGCTCTAAATGGTTATACATAAACTAAATATTAAAGATCATAAAAGAATTGGAAAAACATGAATTCATGGAGAGGATGGGGAGATCATGAAATGGTGGCAAATGGAAGTAATAAGATTTGTCACATAGGAAGATTCTAAGGGCATGCTGAAACTCAGGGTTTTCTGAAACTCAGCCAGGAACTCTACCTGCTGTTCCACAGCTCTGATAACTGATACCAAATAGATAAGAAGAACCATTCCTCAACAAATAAATGGTCAAAGAATGTGAGTTAGTAAAATTACATCTAGGAGATACTCAAAATGAAACACTTAAGGTTTTACCTTACACCTCTCAGATTATCAGAAAAATGACAGTTGGCTAAGCGGGAAGGGAGGTACTGCAATCATCTTTTTTTTTTTTTTTTTTTTTGTGATTTTTTTTCTTTATTAAGCTTTTTTATTTTTTAAAACATATGCATGGACAATTCTTCAACATTAGGCATTGCAAAACTTTGCATTCCAATTGCACCCCCTCTTCTCTCATACTCCCCTTTTTCTCCAGATGGCAAGTAATCCAATACATGTTAAACATGGTAGAAATATATGTTAAATCCAATATATGCATATTTATAAAATTATCTTGCTGCACAAGAAAAATCAAATCAAAACAGTAAAAAAAAAAAGAGAGAGAGAGAGAGAGAGAGAGAGAGAGAGAGAGAGAGAGAGAGAAGCAAAATAAAGTGCAAACAACATAAAGAGTAAAAATTCTATGTTGTGAAGTACATTCAGTTCCCCCAGTCCTCTTTCTGGGTGTAGATGGCTCTCTTCATCACTGAACAATTGGAACTGGTTTGAATGATCTCATTGTTGAAGAGAGCCATATCCATCAAATCTGATCATTGTATAATCTTGTTTCTGTGTACAATGATCTCTTAGTTCTGCTCATTTCACTTAGCATCCATTCATATAAGTCTGTCCAGGCCTCTCTAAAATCATTTTGCTGTTCATTTCTTATACAACAATAACATTCCATTAATATTCATATACCACAATTTATTCAGCCATTCTCCAATTGATGGGCATCCACTTAGTTTCCAGTTTCCAGTGGTTTATAGCCACTATAAAGAAGGCTGCCATAAACATTTTTGCACATACAGGTCCTTTTCCCTTCTTTAAGATCTCTTTGGGATATAAGCTCAGTAGTAACACTGCTGGATCAAAGGGTATGCACAGTTTGATAACTTTTTGAGCATACTCCAAATTCCTCTCCAGAACTCCACCAGCAATGTATTAGTATCCCAGGTTTTCCATATCCCCTCCAACATTTGTCATTATCTTTTCCTGTCATCTTAGCCATCTTGAGAGGTGTTTAGTGGTATCTCAGAGCTGTCTTAGTTTGCATTTCTCTGATCAATAGTGATTTAGAACACCTTTTCTAGAAAAGTTTCAATTTCTTCATCTGAAAATTGAACAGACATCAATTGGAAAGTACTCCAACAAGCTTTTAATGGAATTGTGACTTTTAACCACTCTGAAAAACTATGTGGAGTTATATTAAAGTCGCTAAACTAAATTTGCCCTTTAATCTCAAAGAGATGTAGTAGATCAAAAAATCCTATACAATACAAAAATATTTATGAAACTATTATTGTTGCTTTTTATATGCCATTTAGGATTATTTATTACATTATTTCCCTCTAATCTATATATTTCATCAGAAAGTGATTACCATCAAAACGATTTTGCTTAATTGTGTCATGGAATTTACTTTAAAAAAATGTAAATTCATTGTATCTTAAAGTGACATTTTTACATGTCATTTTTCAAAGAAAAGTTACTCCTGTCTTTCAGGGACTTGATGATATGAAAATTGCAACAGCCAGATGTGTGAATGGAGGTCAGCTGTGAATATTTTTATAATTGTTAAATTATTAATTCTGATTATAGGACAAAAAAAAGGCTTTGTTAGAAAATCCTCTATTCAGGTCACCAATATGTAAAATGGCCTACTGTCTCTTGCCTTTACCCTTTTTTCAAAACCTCTGTGAATATACACAGATATTCTACTTCCCCTACACCTAAGCAAATTCTGTTTTTTTTTTTTTTCAGATTTTCCTGATCTCAGGTCTTATTTTGCATTATGATTATATTTCCTCTGATTAGATTTGTAAGTTTCTTTAGGAATGATGTCATTTTTCCTTTTAGCATTCTTCATATCTCTAGAATATTTTATTGTACAAGTTATCTATCCATAATTATATCTCCTTGAATGGTGTTGAAGTGACTTCTAAAATCATTGTTTTAAAAGTTAGTTGTATGGAACTTGCAACTTTTTTTGTTATAGAAGCAAGTTGTAAATAGTTGTTAGAATCACAGACTAAAAAGGAGAGCCTATTTAACCTATAATGTGGCTGAACAAGAGTGACTACTTAGAGCTGCCTCTAACTCTCAGAACATAAGGACCATGCAGTGCAAGAATAGATGGGGGGGAGGAGGAGAGAGTAGGACGATGTTTAAGATAGTTTCTTAGTTTTTTTTTTTTTTTTAAGTAACCATTAACCTCTCCTGAGCCTTTGCATTTTAGGGGGTATAAACTGGGTATAATCCTGCTTCTCCTCTTCCCTAAGGTTATATTCATCCCCCTACAAATACATCTTATTGATAAGATTGTGAAAAATAAGAGTATTGTGAAAAATAGAGTGATCAATTGTCTAGCATGATATCTTACACAGAGGTGCTTAATAAAAGCATTTATTTGTTGAAGTGTCATCCTAAAACATTTAAATATTTTTCTTGTCTACAATATAAATTATTTTTTAAAACATTGTCATGAAGCACTGAACTTGGATTCAAGAAATCAGATTTTTAGTTTATCACTATCTCATATGGCTTTATCAGATAAGTCTCTTTTTTATACTGAACCTTCATTCTAATTTGTAAAATGAGGGGATTGAGCTAAATGATCCCTAAAATGATTTCTAGCTCTAAGATTCTGGAATTCTGTAAATAAATTTCCCCCCTTCCTCCTGACTTAAGGCAAACTTTTTTTTTTTTTTTAAGTTTGTGTTTGACATGAAATTTCTTTGTAGCTTCTTGGGTATTTCATGTTTTTCTGTTTCCCCAATCATCCCATCTCTAGGTCACTGCTTCTACTAATCACACTTCCCATTCTTTTATGCAGTTAAGAATTGGAAAGTATGCAATCGAATTGAATTAATTTGTAATGGTGAGGAAGCAAAGTAGTGTTGGGTTTGGAAGCCTGGTTTTAATCCTGGTTTAACAATTACTAATGTGAAAAGAGGTTTACTTTTTATTGCTCAGTCTCAGTTTTCTCCTCTGTAAAACGGTGTTTGTTGTAAAGAAAATACTTTTAAAATTTCAAAGTAATATGTAATTTTAAGCTATATAAGCCCTTTAAACTTACCAGACCGAATGATGTATTTTTAAAAGTTTTATCTTTATTAATCTGAAATAAATTACATATTTGTTAAAATCTCATATCAGAAGGAGGCAGAAAAATTCAGGCACTTGATGTGGTCAGCAACGTATTCTTTTTTTCTTTAAAAAAAAAAAAAAGGCAACATTCCCTGGAAGTTTCCCTTCAGTCAGTCAACCACTGAATATTTATTAACTTAAATCATCTAATATGTGCCACATTTTATGTTGCTAGGTGCAAAAGACACAAAAATGGCAAAAAAAAAAAAAAACCCAGTCCCTTTTCTCTCTTTTTCTCAATGAGCAGGATAACATGAAAACCATATACAAAAGATATATTCAGGACTGATTGGAAACAGTCAGAGGGAAGTTGTAATTCATTTCTAATTTTTTTTCATTCTCTCTTTATCCTAATCTGTTGCCAAGACAGTAGACAATTTGATATGTGCTATCCACATATAATCAGATTTAACATATTTCCATATTAGTTACATTGTGAAAGAAGAATCAGAACAAAAGGGAAAAAACAGTAAAAACAAACAAACAAAAAATAGATGAGACAGTGAAAATAGTCTGCTTTGATCTACATTTAAACTCCATAATTCTTTCTCTGGATGTGGATGGCAATTTTCATTGTAAGTCTAATTTTAGAGTTCTCTTGGATCACTGTATTACCAAGAAGATTTACTTCTATGCCAGTTGATCATCATATAATATTGCTCTTATTGTGTACAATGTTCTGCTGCTTCTGCTCAATTTACTTAGCATTTGATCATGCAAATCTCTACATTTACTTTTTTCTCATATGCCTTGCTAATCTTTTCTTATAGAAGAATAGTATTGAATGACATTTATATAATAACCTGTTCGGCTATTTCCCAATAGATAGGGAACTCCTTAAGTTTCCAAGGGATGATTGCCACACAAAGAAATGCTATAAATATTTTTGTACAGGTGGGTCCTTTGTTCTTGAGGGTCCTCTTCATTGCCAAATTGAGTTAAAGATATTTTCATCCCAAAATGACTTAGAAGGTAAGGTTTTCAGGAAATGTCTCAAAAATCCTTCAAAGGCATTTTGGGTGCAAACTTGTTTCATTTCATCTTTTTTGTGTGAATTTTGTACTTTGTTCCCAAATTCTTTTAGATTTACATTGCTTCTGAAGGAAAAGGGGAGAACATCCTGGCTCTTCACCACCATCTTGCCTCTGTTTCCAACAAAATCCTTGTGTGCTGCAAAGGAGATTAAAATGTTCCAAAGAAATGTGTAATAAAACAAATATATATAATTAGAAATAGAAAATTTTAATTTGTGGTTTTCTAAGTAAATATATCACCCCTAGGGAATTCATAGATGTTTTTCTCTTTCACCACCGCAGCTATAGTGTCTACTAAACTAACACACTTCATATTTTGCAGAAAGAATTATATAAATGTTCCACTATATTTGGGGAATTAAATTTCTAATTAATTGCAATGCATTACTAAAATCTTAATTTGAAATCTCATTGTATTTAGGTAATTAGGAATTTATCGAGGCTATACCAATTGAAGATCTCTGTTTGGTAAATCTCACCAAGTTTAGGAAGGTGTTAATGCAACAAGATTATTTAACATCTCCTCTGTACTCCCTTAATGCATTTTCACAAATAACTGTTCAATAAAGGAATGCTTAATTTTGAAAATTGGTTTGATTCATTTTGTCTGAATTAAAATTAAATTTTTTTTTCTCTATTAGGTACAAGTATAAAAGTATGTAAGTACATTTTTAGTTCGTGTTCTTTAAGAGTAGTTGAAGACATTATCCAATTATTTATCATAATAATTGCAATAATGCATAAAAAGAAAAAGAATATAAAGTCTTTGTGAGAAAATTACAAGACTGTATTTAATAGAAATATGAAAGAATGAATATTTTGTACATTAAACTAACTTCCACATGAATCTTCTCTCCTGTAAGTATGGATCTCGAATACAAAATACAAAGATAAAGTTCTAGTCAAAAGAATTTGAGGAATGAAGAGTGAAACTCAGGAGGCCTAAACAATCATTTTATAAATATCAAATCAGGTGTCCACAAATTTAATTAAATGTTGAGTCGATAGGAAGATGTGAAATTTCTTAATTTGGGGCATTTTTGAATTTTGCAGTTAAAATTTTAAAATGTGTTAAAATTTTAAAATGTGAATCAGACAAGGACATAAATTCCAAAACATTTTGTGAAATATTTATGAATCTGAAGGCTTTCTAGCTGATAATTAGGAATGTTACTACTTAAAATTTAGTATTGTGTAAATTTTAGAAAAGAAATGCATGTCTGCGGCACCACTTAATTAAAAAAAGTATTTTATTACCAGACACCTAGTTGCTAGTTTGCTGTCTTTGCTCTCATTACATGACTGGCTCCTGTGCTTTACTAATCCTACATCTATAAAATATTTTTATACTTTATGGCATAGAAATCATTTTGTAACCACAACAGAGACTTATTAAACATATTCTGTGTTTAATGTACTTTGAGAGGCACAAGGAATATAAAGATAAATAATTCCTACCCTCAAAGAGCTCAAAATATATAGATAATAAACACAAGATAATTTGAGATGAGGAAAACTCACTAATAACTTGGAAAGCTTCACAGAAGACTAGATCCTTGAGTGTGAAGTTTAGAAGGAAGCTTAAGATTTATGCAGGTGGAATCAGAAGAGAAAGCATCTGTTCACAGTATTCAGATCATATCACAAAGTCACAGAGGCAGGACGTAGAATAGTTGGAATGAGTAAGGTATAGGCAATATTGAAGAGGAAGTATATGAAAAATCTGACATGTCAGGCTGGATTTGGATGTGAAATGGATTTACATATTATGTATGAAAAATCTGACATGTCAGGCCAGATTTGGATGTCGATTGAATTTACATATTAAGTTAGAGTCTGTTTTATACAAGAAGCTGTAGGGAACTTGGAGGATAATCTTGAGCAGGGAAGTTCATGGGGAAGCCTTAGGAATATCACCTGACCAGTTATAAAGAGGTAGAATTTAGAGTCTGAAAAAAGCAAAACAAATTTGGTGACCATTTACATCTCCCTATTACTATTTGGGTCACCCAAAATATTGAATATTTGTGATATTGTAGGTTTGGCTACCATCTGGGCGTTTGTTTGGTGGGCTACTAAAATAATTTCTGAGCTTTTTTATCTGTCATGGCAGAATTTTATAAGAAATAGATATTTCATATCTATCTTTCCCTTTTTTATTTTGAATTTTTGGTAATTAAATCAGTGCTGGAATTACATGGTTTTCATTTTATTTTCTTCTACTTTGCTGTTAATCTTTGTTCTAATAAATCAAGCTGACCATATTGATTGCCAATTCACAAATTATTTCTGCACTACTAACTTGTCATCCTCCTATCTGTTAAGAGGTTATTTGATTTTTGTGTATGATACTTTTCAGTAGTCATCATTCAATTCAATAGCTTCTCACTGTGAAGTACTCTGAATTCTGTGACCCACCTTTGCTTCTGGGAGGAGCATTTGAAACTGATGAGTCTTCTTGGTACTTCTCATGGTCACAGGATTGGTCTTTCCTGGAACATACAACTCCTTGAAACATACCTGACAACTGCAAGCTAGGCATTCTTTGTCTCAGGGTTATAAAAATGTTGTGGAAAGGCTCTCTCCTAAAATAATCGGTATCTTGAATACATCAGATCATTAAACTTAAGGACACGGACATTTCAGCATGTTTCACCTAGATTAGCCAAAACTTGGTCATTATGCCTTTCCTTTATCTCCACCTAGCATTAAGAAATGTAACCTTCATTCTACTTGCTTTTGTTATTCGCCTTGTTATGGAACCCTCTCCTCCTAGTGATATTAGCCTTTATAAATCCCTACTGCTTACTGTTTGGAAATGCCTGATTTGGGTTTTTGCCCAGGAGCCACCAGCTTTAATAAACTCTCCAATTAAAATTATATTGGTGTCTTTCTCACATTTGTATCTCAGAACAGTACCTATATTGCCTTTGAAGTGTTTATGATTTACAAAAGTATGAGCCTTTTGTGTAGAACAAAAATATTTGGTCTTTTCATCTTTTAATCCCAAACCATACTTTCCAAAGCCCTTTTCCCCTGTCATCATCTTGCATTAAATTAAATTCAAAGAAGGTAATTTTCTTGTCATTCCAGCCATCTCAAACAGATCCTAATTTGGTTTTTCTTTCTATTTTTTTTTTTCAGAAGAAGGGATGTACATTTAAAAGATTACAGAATTTTTTTCTCTTCTTTCGATGCAAGCTGTTCCTTTACCTTGAACCTTTTATTTAGTTTTTCTACTGAAAGTACAAATTAAATGATACCAATATTTAAATTTTAGAATTCATGTGAAGCATTGTGAATTGAGTTAGGACTATGCATTTCTGAATAAATCAGAACTCAGTCAAAAAAACCAGTAACATTTTCATTTAAAATTTTAAATAGGATAAATTTCATCACATAATCACATGTTGAAATAAATATTATTTGAGGCAAGGGAGCATAAAGAAAATAGTATTATTTTAGATATCTAGGATTTAATAATAACATTATTTCTTTTAATTTCCAGAATTTATTGTTAAATTTGAGTTTTCTTAATCACATTATTTGCATTGAAATATTTAAGCATTTATGTTTCACTGTTCATAGATTTCTGTTTATGACATCTTAATTTGGAAATGTGAATGCAGTACATGATTTAGTCTGTATTTAATTTTTTTTAATATTATTTATTTTTTTATTTAATTTTTATTTAATAATTACTTTATATTGACACTCGTTTCTGTTCCGATTTTTTTTCCCTCCCTCTCTCCACCCCCTCCCCTAGATGGCAAGCAGTCCTTTATATGCTGGATATGTTGCAGTATATCCTAGATACAATATATGTTTGCAGAACCGGACAGTTCTCTTGTTGCATAGGGAGAATTGGATTCAGAAGGTATAAATAACCCGGGAAGAAAAACTAAAATGCAGATAGTTCACATTCGTTTCCCAGTGTTCTTTCTTTGGGTGTAGCTGCTTTTGTCCGTCATTTATCAATTGAGACTCAGGTCTCTTTGTCAAAGAAATCCACTTCCATCAAAATATGTCCTCATACAATATCATTGTCGAAGTGTATAATGATCTCCTGGTTCTGCTCATTTCACTTAGCATCAGTTCATGTAAGTCTCGCCAGTCCTCTCTGTATTCATCTTGCTAGTCATTTCTTACAGAACAATAATATTCCATAACATTCATATACCACAATTTACCCAGCCATTCTCCAATTGATGGGCATCCATTCATTTTCCAGTTTCTAGCCACTACAAACAGGGCTGCTACAAACATTTTGGCACATACAGGTCCCTTTCCCTTCTTTAGTATTTCTTTGGGATATAAGCCCAATAGAAACACTGCTGGATCAAAGGGTATGCACAATTTGATAATTTTTTGGGCATAATTCCAGATTGCTCTCCAGAATGGTTGGATTTGTTCACAACTCCACCAACAATGCATTATTGTCCCAGTTTTCCCGCATCCCCTCCAACATTCATCATTATTTTTTCCTGTCATCTTAGCCAATCTGACAGGTGTGTAGTGGTATCTCAGAGTTGTCTTAATTTGCATTTCTCTGATCAATAATGATTTGGAACACTCTTTCATATGAGTGGTAATAGTTTCAATTTCATCCTCTGAAAATTGTCTGTTCATATCCTTTGACCATTTATCAATTGGAGAATGGCTTGATTTCTTATAAATTTGAGTTAGTTCTCTATATATTTTGGAAATGAGGCCTTTATCAGAACCTTTAACTGTGAAAATGTTTTCCCAGTTTGATGCTTCCCTTCTAATCTTGTTTGCATTAGTTTTATTTGTACAAAGGCTTTTTAATTTGATGTAATCAAAATTTTCTATTTTGTGATCAGTAATGGTCTCTAGTTCATCTTTGGTCACAAATTTCTTTCTCCTCCACAAGTCTGAGAGATGAACTATTCTATGTTCCTCTAATTTATTTATAATCTCGTTCTTTATGCCTAGGTCATAGACCCATTTTGATCTTATCTTGGTATATGGTGTTAAGTGTGGGTCCATGCCTAATTTCTGCCATACTAATTTCCAATTATCCCAGCAGTTTTTATCAAATAATGAATTCTTTTCCCAGAAGTTAGGGGCTTTGGGTTTGTCAAACACTAGATTGCTATAGTTGACTATTCTGTCTTGTGAACCTAGCCTTTTCCACTGATCCACTAATCTATTTCTTAGCCAATACCAAATGGTTTTGGTGACTGCTGCTTTATAATATAATTTTAGATCAGGTACAGCTAGGCCACCTTCATTTGATTTTTTTTCATTAATTCCCTTGAGATTCTTGACTTTTTATTGTTCCATATGAATTTTGTTGTTATTTTTTCTAGATCAATAAAATATTTTCTTGGAAGTCTGATTGGTATAGCACTAAATAAATAGATTAGTTTAGGGAGTATTGTCATCTTTATTATGTTCGCTCGGCCAATCCAAGAGCACTTAATATTTTTCCAATTATTTAAGTCTGACTTTATTTGTGTGGAGACTTTTTTATAATTTTGCTCATATAATTCCTGACTTTCCTTTGGTAGATAGATTCCCAAATATTTTATGGTATCAACAGTTATTCTGAATGGAATTTCTCTTTGTATCTCTTGCTGTTGGGTTTTGTTGGTGATGTATAAAAATGCTGAGGATTTATGGGATTTATTTTGTAGCCAGCTACTTTGCTAAAATTATGAATTATTTCTAATAGCTTTTTAGTAGAATCTCTGGGGTTCTCTAGGTATACCATCATATCATCTGCAAAGAGTGATAGTTTGGTTTCCTCATTGCCTACTCTAATTCCTTTAATATCTTTCTCGACTCTTATTGCTGAGGCTAGTGTTTCTAATACGATATTAAATAATAATGGTGATAGTGGGCAACCTTGCTTCACTCCAGATCTTACTGGGAAAGGTTCCAGTTTTTCCCCATTGCATATGATGCTTACTGATGATTTTAAATATATGCTCCTGACTATTTTAAGGAAAAGTCCATTTATTCCTATGCTCTCAAGTGTTTTTATTAGGAATGGATGTTGGATTTTATCAAATGCTTTTTCTGCATCTATTGAGATGATCATATGGTTTTTGTTTGTTTGGTTATTGATATAGTCAATTATGCTAATAGTTTTCCTAATATTGAACCAGCCCTGCATTCCTGGTATAAATCCTACTTGGTCATAGTGTATTATCCTGGTGACGATTTTCTGTAATCTTTTTGCTAATATTTTATTTAAGATTTTAGCATCAATATTCATTAGGGAGATTGGTCTATAATTTTCTTTCTCTATTTTCTGCCTACCTGGTTTAGGTATCAGTACCATGTCTGTGTCATAAAAGGAGTTTGGTAGGACTCCTTCAATCCCTATTTTTTCAAATAGTTTATATAACATTGGAGTTAATTGTTCTTTAAATGTTTGGTAGAATTCACATGTAAATCCATCTAGTCCTGGGGATTTTTTCTTAGGGAGTTGATTGATAGTTTGTTCTATTTCTTTTTCTGAGATGGGACTGTTTAGGATATTTACTTCTTCCTCTGTTAGTTTGGGCAAGCTATATTTTTGGAGGTATTTTTCTATTTCATTTAAGTTGTCGAATTTATTGGCATAAAGTTGGGCAAAGTAACTCCTAATTATTGCTCTAATTTCCTCTTCGTTAGTGGTGAGTTCTCCCTTTTCATTTTTAAGACTAACAATTTGATTTTCCTCTTTCCTTTTTTAATCAGATTTACTAAGGGTTTGTCTATTTTGTTGGTTTTTTCATAGAACCAACTCTTAGTTTTATTAATCAATTCAATAGTTTTTTTTTTACTTTCAATTTTATTGATCTCACCTTTTATTTTTAGAATTTCAAGTTTAGTGTTTGACTGGGGGTTTTTAATTTGTTCCTTTTCTAGCATTTTCAGTTGCAAACCCAATTCATTGACCTTCTCTTTCTCTATTTTATAGAAATAGGCCTCTAGAGATATGAAATTTCCCCTTATTACCACTTTGGCTGCATCCCATACATTTTGGTATGATGTCTCATTATTATCGTTTTTTGGGGTGAAGTTATTAATTATGTCTATGATTTGCTGTTTCACCCAATCATTCTTTAGTATGAGATTATTTAGTTTCCAATTATTTTTTGGTCTACTTCCCCCTGGTTTTTTGTTGAATGTAATTTTCATTGCATCGTGGTCTGAAAAGGATGCATTTACTATTTCTGCCTTACTGCATTTGAGTTTGAGGTTTTTAAGTCCTAATATATGGTCAGTTTTTGTATAGGTTCCATGAACTGCTGAAAAGAAAGTGTATGCCTTTCTGTCTCCATTACATTTTCTCCAGAGATCTATCATATCTAACTTTTCTAGTATTCTATTTACCTCTTTGACTTCTTTCTTATTTATTTTGTGGTTTGATTTATCTAATTCTGAGAGTGCAAGGTTAAGATCTCCCACTATTATAGTTTTACTGTCTATTTCTTCTTGCAGCTCTCTTAGTTTCTCTTTTAAGAATTTAGATGCTACCCCACTTGGTGCATATATGTTTAATATAGATAGTGCTTCATTATCCATGCTACCCTTTAGCAAGATATAGTGCCCTTCCTTATCTCTTTTAATTAGATCAATTTTTGCTTTAGCTTGATCTGAGGTCAGGATGGCTACCCCTGCTTTTTTGACTTCACCTGAAGCATAGTAGATTTTGCTCCAACCTTTTACCTTTAATCTGCATGTATCTTCCCGCTTCAGGTGTGTTTCCTGTAAACAACATATTGTAGGATTCTGGCTTTTAATCCATTCTGCTAACCGCTTCCTCTTTATGGGGGAGTTTACCTCGTTCACATTTATAGTTAGAATGACCAATTCTGTATTACTTGCCATCTTGTTAACCCCGGTTTATGCTTTTCTCCCTTCTTTCCCCTTTCCCCCCCTTCCCAGTATTAAGCTTGTGAGCACCACTTGCTTCTCACAGCCCTCCCTTTTTAGTATCCCTCCCCCTGCCTTAGAGTTCCTCCCCCTATCTTACCCCTTTCCCTCCCAGTTCCCGTATTCCCTTCCGCTTAGCTTATTCCTTCCCTTTTCACTTTTCCCTTCTCACTTTTCAATGAGGTGGGAGAAGTTTCACCATAGATTGAATATGTCTTAAGATTTTTCACTTAAAGCCAATTCTGAAGGCAGTAAGATACCCACTATATTCATCCCCCTCCATTCTTTCTCTCAGATATAATAGGTTTCCTATGCCTCTTCATGAGATGTACTACCCCCACTTTACCCTTTTTCTGATACAATGTCCTTTCCACATCAATTTCTAGAACAAGGTTTACATGTATTCTTTATACATCTATATAGTCAAAATATAGTTCCCAAGATTAATCTTTACCTTTTTAGATTTCTCTTGAGTTCTATATTTGTAGATCAAACTTTTTATTAAGTTCTGGCTTTTTCATCAGAAATAGATGAAAATCGCTTACTTCGTTGAATGTCCATCTTCTTCCCTGGAAAAAGATGCTCATTCTCGCTGGGTAAGTTATTTTTGGTTGCATACCAAGTTCCTTAGCCTTTCGGAATATCATATTCCAGGCCCTTCGATCTTTTAATGTGGATGCTGCCAGATCCTGGGTGATCCTTATTGTGGCTCCTTGATACTTGAATTGGGTTTTTCTAGCCTCTTGCAATATTTTTTCCTTCATCTGAGGGTTCTGGCATTTGGCCACTATATTCCTTGGTGTTTTGATTTTAGGATCCCTTTCAGTGGGTGATCGATGAATCCTTTCAATGTTTATTTTTTCCTCTGTTCCTATGACTTCTGGGCAGTTCTCTTTGATAATTTCCTGGAAAATAGTGTCCAGGCTCTTTTTTTCATCATGTTTTTCTGGAAGTCCAATGATTCTCAGATTGTCTCTCCTGGATCTGTTTTCCAGGTCTGTTGTCTTCCCCAGAAGGTATTTCACATTTTTCTCCATTGTTTTATTTTTTTGGATTTGCTTGACTGATTCTTCTTGTCTCCTAGAGTCATTCAATTCCACTTGTTCAATTCTGATTTTCAGTGAAGTATTCTCTTCACTCACTTTTTTAAAATCTTTCTCTAATTGTCCAATTGAGTTCTTTTGTTCTGTGGAATTTTTTTCCATTTCGCCAATTTTGTTTTTTAGAGAGCTGTTTTCTGTTTCCAGTTCACTAATCCTATTTTTCAAGGATTTTACTTCTTTATCCACTCTCTATTTAACTTTCTCCAGGCTCTTTTGCCAAGCCTTCCTCTCCTTTTGCCAAGCCTCACTCTGCTTTCCCCATTTTTCTTCTAGCTCCCTTGTGACAGCCTTTTTAATTACTTCTATGAGGTTCATCTGTGCTGAGGAACAGATGATCTCCTCCTTTGGGGATTCACCTGGGGACTGTCTGTTTTTAGTCTCCTCAGGGTTTAGAGTCTGCTTTCTATCTGTATAGAAGCTGTCAAAGGTTAAAGTCCTCTTCAGTTTCTTGCTCATTCTGTCTAATAATCAGAGACAAACTACCAAAGAAAAACAGAAAAAACTGGAGTCTTTCTTTGGGGGAGGGGCTGGGTATGTTATCGAGCTTCCTCTACAGACTGCAGGGGGCAGCAGTGAGGCACTAGCAGGACTGTGTGCGCGTGGGCTCTGAGATCCCAGAGCGTGCTGAGTCACTGTGGGGGGGAAAAGGGGGGAGCGGCCAGGTCCCGAGAGACTCCAGCTGTTTGGGGTTGTATTCTTCACCCCCGGTGTTTTTAGCTTCTCTGCTGGGCTGCTGACTTGCTGCCGGAGCAAAGTATCCAAACCTGTAGCGAAGCTCTCCCCGCAGAGATGGCTGCGATCACTCCCCACCCCCTCTCCAGTCTGCTCCTGTGCTCTCACTGCCGCTGCCCGCTGCCTGCGCCCGATCTAAAACCGTCCCAGCCCTCCAGTAAAGACAGACCTTTCTTGGCGAATCTCAAGGATGGCTTCTCTTGGTAATTATTTGTGGGGTTTTTTTTTCAGTCAAGCATTAATTCAGAGGCTTGTAATGAAATGGATAGTGAGAGAAAGCATGGAGCTTATGCAGCTGTGTGCCTCCTCTCCGCCATCTTAACCGGAAGTCCCCCAGTCTGTATTTAATTTTAATAATTAAAGTTACTACACTCTACTGCATGTTTCTAAAATCAATTCTACACCTGACTGTAGAGAAAAATACAGCACATATATACACTAAGAAATAATCCCCCCAAAACTAATTTCAACAAGAGATTCACCATTTTTTATTACCCTTAGACTTCTTTGCTAGAGAAGCTGAAAAAGTTATTTTTTATATCTTTCTTCACCAGTGTCTATCAAAAAGCATTAACTTGCAAGGTGAAAGATAGATCTAATACAAAAAGAATAGTTAGGGAAGAATTTATTTAGTATATCACCAGTTAAGTCTATGGTCACTTTAAAAAATAATGTTCAAAGAATATTTTTAGTTGAATTTTGATATGACACCTTTTCCTTGTTCATGGTATGACTAGTCTCATTTTGGCTTTGTTTCACATACATTTCATTAGTTTGCTATAAATGATTGTGTGCATGTGTGTACTTGTGCATGTGCATATCAGTGTGTGTGTGTGTGTGTGTGTGTGTGTGTGTATTCAAGACTTTTCATAAGAAAAAACATTATTACCTGACTTGTCCCATGATTTAATTGTTGTACAAAATTGCAATTCCATTTATGTTCTGTGATCCTTTTACAAAGATTCTGTCATTTGTGAATACCAAATGCAAAAACTAAAACATTTGCCATATGTACAAGAAGATGCAATGTATATCATAAAACTAGCACCTTTTACACGTTGCATCATTTGAACATCATATTTCTTAATATTGCGTTTTCCATCAACATGATTAATCAAATATTTGTAGTAATGTGTAAATATCATGTGACTTCCAAGTCATTATCTTATTTTATTTAGAATGTATAGCTGATGCTTACAGGTTTTCACATAATACAGAAATAGAGCAGTCCAGTAATTAAAAAAAAAAAAAAAAAAACAGCAAACAACAGACTACCTGTTGAGAACTATTTGAAGATAGCCAGAGGCATCAGATACTACCAAGTCCCTTTAAAAATTGTTTAGTTTAGGTAAATATTATTTTAAACTATAAAGTTCCCTTATATTAGAAAGCAAAAAGGGAAATATTATGTAATTTTCATTTTCTAATAACAAAAACCTTCATTCAGTTTCATAGAAAGTCAGTTGAGAAAGATAGTATTTCTACTTTGCCTTATATATATTAAGAAAAGGAACAAATATTGGAAATGCCCTTCTCGAGAATATCAATTTTTTTTCCTATTTCTATTTGTTTTCCCACCTGACACATATTGGTTAAAATAAAAATTCAGAGCCTTGTTTCTATTTGACCACAATATTTTGCAGAATGAATTATAAAAATGTCCCACTATATTTGGGAGAATACATTTCTAATGAATTACCATCCATCTCTCTTAAAAATCCTACTTTGAGATCTCAATGTACTTAAGTAATTCCAAAGTTATTGAGACTATTTCAGTTAAATACGAACTGTGTCTGGTTCATCTTGCTGAGTTATAAAGGTTGTAAGTGTGAACCAAGTGCTAGATTAGCCTTTGTCATTTGTCTGAAAAGGCATTTGAATGGGGTATTCATTCACAGCAACCCCTTAAAAATTATCTACCAAGGAATAAGAGTGGTTACTATCAATAGTAATGGAAAGATTATTTCTACAAATGAAATTCCTAATTCTTCAAATACTGATGTGAATCCATCTCAAGACATATGAAAAAGACATTCATCTGTGCTGAACACAATTTCAACCCTTGTCTTCAGAGCAGGAGATGCTGTAGCTGAACCCCAAGTGGGCACACATGGGCCTGATTTTTTAAAAAAGTGTTAAGAATACCATCCTATAACTGTAACCAGTAATCTTAAAACTAAAAAGAAATCTCAAAATGAGTCATCAGAGGAGCAATTTGTGTTCACTTCGAGGAGATAATGTCACTTAGAGCCAGTATAAATCCACTAAGAACAAGCCACTGACACTCTTAACTTCTACTGCTACTCTGCTACTCATCATTGCATTTTTTGACAGTTACCAGATTGGTATTTTGGCAGCTTTCACAAATTTAGTATACTTGGATTTTAGCAAACTTCTTTTGCCTATCTCTTAAATATCTTGTGGGCTTGGGAAGATGTGAACTCAATGAGAGCATGCAATTACATGAATTCGGAATTCCTTAAATTATTAAAATGAAAAATGTGAACTAAATGGGATTAATACAAGAATGGAAGATTTTATCCTGTGAAGAATTCAATTCCCCAGTGCTCTGACTTATCAATTTATCATTTACATTAATAACTTCAAAAATGGAATGCTTCATCAAATTTGTGGATCACATGAAGTTTTGATAACAAAACTGAGATACACAATGATCTCACAATCAATCAGCAAAAATGGGGAAATTAAGATGAGGCTTTTAACACATATACCTGGAAAATCTTGCACTTGAGTTAAAGCAATAAATTCTGTCTGAAGAAGGTAACAATGTAAGAAATTCAAGTTGGTGAGGTTTGGAAGGTTGTTTTTGCTAAGACAGCTTTGTGGTTTGGGACAGACTGAGCTCAGTTTGAATCAATAGTGTGATACGACCAAATAAGTTGAAAATGTTTTAGGAAACATTATAAAAGAATAAAGTTCTTCATAAGAACAATATTCTACATTCTGGTTAGACTCTATTTGGAGTACTGTATTCAGTTTTGAGTGCTATTTTTGTTTTAATTAAAAGACGTGATCTCCTGATCTTACCAAGTCTCAAAGTACAAGAACTATTCACAGGATGGATTCTTTGGCTCTCAGCATGATAGTTTTGACCTGCTCTTTTTCTAACCTGCACCAGTGTACCTCTCCTTTAAGCAACTTTGTGACCCTCTGCTCTCAAGGGCTGACCAAACCTGTGTTGGGAGTGTGAACCCCTGATTGGCTTATCTCATTACAGCTCAGCACTGCCAATCCTAAAGGCTCCACAAGCAGCAGCTCTTCCCTTTCTGCTCCTATTCCATTCTTCAGCTAGGATTGTGAGTGGATATTCAGTGTTAGGGATATGTTTTAGGAGCTCAAACATTTTTCAGGGATAAGAGGCCATGTCCATCTTCTAATGAAGTAAAAAACTAGAATAGAGTACTGAAATTTTAAAAACTTGTCCCCAGGAAGGTAGCCAAAAGAGTCAGAAGTAATGAAATCTCACCTACAGGCATTTGCCAAAAGAATTGCAGCCATTTAGCTTAGACCACAGAAATTGTAGGAGGAATTTGGTCACGTCTGAGTGGGACCACCAAATGAAATCAGACTCTGAAAGTAGAAAAAACTAAAAAGATTTATGAGGAACTCTGGAGGAAGGGCATTTCCCAACAGACAAGGTGTAATCAGTAGAGCACCGATAAATCCATATTGTAGAGTGCTTTATATGGCCCTAGTGGAACTTCCCCACCCCCTTCTGAGCTTTTCTCCTATTGGCTGGAATCAGACTGGAAATCTACCAAAGACTAAAACCTGCCCAGAGACTAAAAACAAGGAAGATAAAGATACCAGCAATGACACTCTTTATCATGTTAGGCACTAAATGCTAAGGTGGTGAAAAGGAAAGGGGAATGGAAAGGTATGTTTGTCTATGAGAGTACAACTTGGTAATCAAGTGACAGATAACTAAAGATACTTTTTAAGTTGCATATGGGCATGTAGTACATGTATTACTCTGAGTGCTGTTTAACTTAAGTTCCTGAGTCTCTCCAATATGTTCCTAAACTCAACTCCATATGTGATTTTGGAGAAAAATATAGCACATATACATTAAGAAATAATCCCCTAGAAGCAATAAAATAGGAAAACATTTTTATATTCAAAGATTCTGATAAAGGCCTCATTTCTAAAATATATAGAGAATTGAATCAAATTTGTAAGAATTCAAACCATTCTCCAATTTATAAGTGGTCAAAGGATATAAACAGACAATTTTCAGATGAAGAAACTGAAACTATTTCTAGTCATAAGAAAAGGTGCTCTAAATCACTATTAATCAGAAAAAATGCAAATTAAGACAATTCTGAAATACCACTACATACCTTTCAGATTGGCGAAGATGACAGGAAAAGATAATGCTGAATGTTGGAGAGGATGTGGGAAAACTGGGACATTGATACATTGTTGGTGGAACTGTGAACGGATCCAGCCATTCTGGAGAGCAATTTGGAACTATGCTCAAAAAGTTATGAAACTGTGTACACCCTTTGATCCAGCAGTGTGTCTACTGCCTTATATCCCAAAAGAGATCTTAAAGGAGGGAAAGGAACTCACATGTGCAAAAAATATTTGTGGCAGCCCTTTTTGTAGTAGTAAGAAACTGGAAACTGAATGGATGTCTATGAATTGGAGAATGGCTGAATAAATTATGGTATATGAATGTCATGGTTGATTATTGTTCCATAATAAACGAACAGCAGGATGATTTCAGAGAGGTCTGGAGAGACTTACATGAATTCATGCTAAGTGAAATGAGCAAAACGGATCATTATGCATGACAACAAGAAGATTATACGATGATCAATTTTGATGGACATGGATCTCTTCAACAATGAGATTTTTTTTTCCTTTTTTTATTTTTATTTTTACATAACTTTTTATTGACAGAATCCATGTCAGGGTAATTTTTTACAACATTATCCCTTGCACTCACTTCTGTTCCAATTTTTCCCCTCTCTCCCTCTACCTCCTCCCCAAGATGGCAAGCAGTCCTTTATATGTTAAATAGGTTACAGTATATCCTAGATACAATATATGTGTAGAGAACCGAACAGTTTTCTTGTTGCACAGGGAGAATTGGATTCAGGAGGTATAAATAACCCAGGAAGAAAAATAAAAATGCAAGCACCTTATATTCATTTCCCAGTGTTCTTTCTTTGGGTGTAGCTGCTTCGGTCCATCCTTGATCAATTGAAATTGAATTAGCTCTCTTTATCGAAGAGATCCACTTCCATCAGAATACATCCTCATTCAGTATCGTTATTAAGATATATAATGATCTCCTAGTTCTGCTCATTTCACTTAGCATCAGTTCATATAAGTCTCGCCAGTCCTCTCTGTATTCATCCTGCTAGTCATTTCTTACAGAATGATAATATTCCATAACGTTCATATACCACAATTTACTCAACCATTCTCCAATTGATGGGCATCCATTCATTTTCCAGCTTCTAGTCACTACAAACAGGGCTGCCACAAACATTTTGGCACATACAGGTCGCTTTCCCTTCTTTAGTATCTCTGTGGGGTATAAGGCCAGTAGAAACACTGCTGGATCAAAGGGTATGCACAGTTTGATAATTTTTTGAGCATAGTTCCAAATTGCTCTCCAGAATGGCTGGATGTGTTCACAATTCCACCAACAATGTATCAGTGGATACATTTTCCCACATCCCCTCCAACATTCCACATTATCTTTCCCTGTCATTCTAGCAAATCTGACAGGTGTGTAGTAGTATCTCAGAGTTGTCTTGATTTGCATTTCTCTGATTAATAATGCCTTGGAGTATCTTTTCATATGGTTAGAAATAGTTTCCATCTTCATCTGAAAATTGTCTGTTCATATCCTTTGACCATTTATCAATTGGAGAATGGCTTGATTTCTTATAAATTGGAATCAATTCTCCTATGTTTTGGACATGAGGCCTTTATTAGAAACTTTGACTGCAAAAATGTTTTCTCACTTTATTACTTTCCTTTTAATCTTGTCTGCATTAGTTTTGTTTGTACAAAAGCTTTTTAACTGATATAATCAAAATTTTCTATTTTGTGATCAATAATGAGCTCTAGGTCTTCTTTGGTCACAGATTCCTTCCTCCTCCACAAGTATGAGGGATAAAATTTATTTATAATCTCATTCTTTATACCTAGATCATGAACCCATTTTGACCTTACCTTGGTGTATGGTCTTAAGTGTGGATCAATGCCTAGTTTCTGCTATACTAATTTCCAATTTTCCCAGCAGTTTTTGTCAAATAATGAATTCTTTCCCCAAAAGCTGGAATCTTTGGGTTTGTTGAACACTAGATTATTAAAGTTATTGATTATTTTGTCCTGTGAATGTAACTTATTCCACTGATCGACTAATCTATTTCTTAGCCAATACCAAAGGGTTTTGGTGACCACTGCTTTATAATATAGTTTTAGATATGGTACATATAGGCCACCTTCATTTGATTTTTTTTTCATCAGTTCCCTTGAAAGTCTTAAATTTTTGTTCTTCCAGATTAATTTTTTGGTTATTTTTTCTAGGTCATTAAAATAGTTTCTTGGGAGTCTGATTGGTATAGCACTAAATAAATAGATTAGTTTAGGTAGTATTGTCATTTTATTATATTTGCTTGCCCTATCCAAGAGCACTTAATATTTTTCCAATTGGATTGATCTGACTTTATTTGTGTGGAAAGTGTTTTATAGTTTTATTCATATAATTCCTGACTTTTCCCTTGGGAAAATATTCCCAAATATTTTATACTATCGGCTGCCACTTTAAGTAAAATTTCTCTTTGTATCTCTAACTGCTGAATTTTGTTAGTGATACATAAGAATGCTGATGATTTATGTGGGTTTATTTGATATCCTGCAACTTTGCTAAAGTTGTGGATTATTTCTAATACCTTTTTAGTAAAATCTCTGGGGTTCTCTAAGTATACAATTATATCATCTGCAAAGAGTGATAATTTGATTTATGCATTACCTACACTAATTCCTTTAATCTCTTTTTCAACTCTTATTTCTGAAGCTAACATTTCTAATACAATATTGAATAGTAATGATGATAGCAGGCAACCTTGTTTCACTCCTAATCTTATTGGAAATGGTTCCAGTTTATCCCCATTACATATGATGTTAACTGAAGGTTTTAAATAGATATTACTGACTATTTTAAGGAAAAGTCCATTTATTCTTATACTCTCAAGTGTTTTTAATAGGAATGGATGTTGGATTTTATCAAATGCTTTTTCTGCATCTATTGAGATGATCATATGGTTTTTGTTAATTTATGCTAATAGTTTCCCTAATATTCACTAGTCCTCCATTCCTGGTATAAATTCTACTTGGTCATGGTGTATTATCTTGGGGATGACTTTCTGTAATCTTTTTGCTAATATTTTACTTAAGATTTTAGCATCAATATTCATTAGGGAGATTGGTCTATAATTTTCTTTTTCTGTTTTCAACCTGCTTGGTTTAGATATCAGTACTGTGTCTGTGTCATAAAGGGAATTTGGTCGGAGTTCTTCATTTCCTATTTTTTCACATAGTTTATACAACATTGGAGTTAATTGTTCTTTAAATGTTTGGTAGAATTCACATGTAAATCTATCTGGTTTGGGGGATTTTTTTCTTAGGGAGTTGATTAATAACTTGTTCTATTTCTTTTTCTAAAATGGGACTATTTAAGCAATTTACTTCCTCCTCTGTTAATCTGGGCTGCCTATATTTCTGAAGATAGTCATCCATTTCACTTAGGTTATCAAGTTTATTGGCATAAAATTGGGCAAAGTAACTCTTAATTATTTTGTAATTTCCTCTTCAATGGTGGGAAGTTCTCCCTTTTCATTTTTAAGACTAAAAATTTTATTTTTCTCTTTCCTTTTTCTAATCAAATTTACCAAAGATTTATCTATTTTGTTGGTTTTTTCATAAAAACCAACTCTTAGTTTTATTTATTAATTCAATAGTTTTTTTTTAACTTTCAATTTTATTAATTTCTGCTTTTAATTTTTAAATTTCAAGTTTAGTATTTGATGGGGGGGAGGGTTTCATTTGATCTTTTTTTTAGCTTTTTAAGTTGCAAGCCCAATTCATTGATCTTCTCTTTCTTTATTTTATTCAAGTAAGCCTCTAGAGATATAAAATTTTCCTTTATTATTGCTTTAGCTGGATCCCACAAATTTTGGTATGTTGTCTAATTGTTGCCATTTTCTTGGGTGAAATTATTGTGTCTATAATTTGCTGTTTCACCCAATCTTTTTAAGATGAGATTATTTAGTTTCCAATTACTTTTTGGTCTATTTACACCTAGCTTTTTGTTGAATATAGTTTTTATTGCATCGTGATCTGAGAAGAATGCATTTACTATTTCTGCCATACTGCATTCAATTTTGAGATCTTTATGTCCTAATATATGGTCAATTTTTGTATAGGTTCCATGAACTGCTGAAAAGAAAGCATACGCCTTTCTGTTTCCATTCAGTTTTCTCCAAAGAGCTATCTATACCTAACTTTTCTGATATTCTATTTACCTCTTTAATTTCTTTATTTGTTTTGTGATTTGATTTATCTAAATCTGAGAGTGCAAGATTGAGATCTCTCGCTATTATAGTTTTGTTGTCTATTTCTTCTTGCAACTCTCTTAACTTCTCCTTTAGGAAGTTAAATGCTATACCACTTGGTGCATATATATGTTTAGTATTAATATTTCTTCATTGTCTATGCTACCCTTTCCAAAATATGGTTTCCTTCCTTATCTCTTTTAATTAGATAAAAGTTTGCTTTTGTTTGATCTGAGATAAGGATTGCTACCCCTGCTTTTTTTACTTCATCTGAAGCATAATAGATTCTGCTCCAGCCTTTTACCTTTACTCTGCACTTATCACCCTGCTTTAAATGTTTTTCCTGTAAACAACATATTCTAGGACTCTGGCTTTTGATCCAGTCTGCTATCAACCTCTGTTTTATGGGAGGTGTTCATCCCATTCATATTTATGACTAAAACTACTAATTCTGTATTTTCTGCCATCTTATTATCCCCAGATTATGCTTTTCTTTTTCTTCCCTCCCCCCCTTATTCCCTTCCCCAGTATTAAACTTATGGGCACCACTTGCCTCACCCAGCTTTCCCTCTTTAGAATCCTTCCTACCCTCTTTGAGTCCCTTCCCCTTTCTTACACCTTTCTCTTATTTTTTCTGTATCCCTTCTATTTAACCTACTCTTTTTCTTTTTCCTTTTCCTCTCCCATTTTTTAATGAGATGAGAGAAGTTTCTGTGGTATATGAATGTTATGGAATATTATTGCTCTGTAAGGAATGACCAGCAGGATGAATACAGAGAGGCTTGGAGAGACCTACATGGACTGATGCTAAGTGAGATGAGCAGAACCAGGAGATCATTATACACTTTGACAACGATATTGTATGAGGATGTATTCTGATGGAAGTGGATTTCTCTGACAAAGAGACTTAACTGAGTTTCATTGGAGAAATGATGGACAGAAACAGCTACACCCAAAGAAGGAATACTGGGAAATGAATGTGAACTATTTGCATTTTTGATTTTCTTCCCGAGTTATTTTTACCTTCTGAATCCAATTCTCCCTGTGCAACAAGAGAACTGTTCGGTTCTGCAAATATGTATTGTATCTAGGATATACTGCAACATGTTTAGCATACATAGGACTGCTTGCCATCCTGGGGGGGGGGGAGGAGGGAGGGAGGGGAAAAAACGAAACATAAGTGATTGCAAGGGATAATGTCGTGTAGAAATTATCCTGGCATGGATTCTGTCAATGCGAAGTTATTATTAAATAAAGTAAAATTTATATATATATATATATATATATATATATATATATATATATATATATATATATATATATATATATATATATAAAGAGATGAGAGAAGTTTCTTTGTAAACAAAATATGTCTAAAACTTTTTCTTTGAGCCAAATATGATGAGAGTAAGATTCACATAATGTTCCTCCCTCTCCCTTAATTCCCTCAGATATGATAGGTTTCCTTTGCCTCTTCATGGGATGTAATTTCCCTCATTTTATCTCCCCTTTTCCCTTTTTCTGATATATCACCTTTCTACTTCTAATTCCCATTTTTTGTATTATAACAATAAAATCAAATCATACATATGCTATTTATGTATGTCTGCAATAGAAATACAGTTTTTTTAATAGGCTTTTATTTGCAAGTTATATGTATGGGTAATTTTTAGCATTGACAATTGCCAAACCTTTTGTTCCAATTTTTCCCCTCCTTCCCCCCACTCCCTCCCCTAGATGGCAGGATGACCAGTAGATATTAAATATATTAAAGTATAAATTAGATACACAATAAATATACAAGATCAAACTGTTATTTTGCTGTACAAAAAGAATTGGACGCTGAAATATTGTACAATTAGCCTGTGAAGGAAATCCAAAATGCTGGTAGGCAAAAATATAGGGATTGGGAATTCAATGCAATGGTTCTTAGTCGTCTCCCAGAATTCTTTCACTGGGCGTAGCTGGTTCAGTTCATTACTGCTCCATTGGAACTGGTTTGGTTCATCTCATTGCTGAGGATAGACAGGTCCATCAGAATTGGTCAGCATATAGTATTCTTGTTGAAGTATATAATGATCTCCTGGCCCTGCTCTTTTCACTCAGCATCAGTTCATGTATGTCTCCCTAGGCTTTTCTGAAATCATCCTGTTGGTCATTTCTTAGCAAACAATAATATTCCATAATATTCATATACCACAATTTATTCAGCCCTTCTCCAATTGATGGGTATCTACTGAGTTTTCAGTTTTTGGCCACTGCAAAGAGGGTTGCCACAAACATTCGTGCACATACAGATCCCTTTCCCTAGAAATACAATTCTTAAGAGTTCTTTTTATCTATTATGTTTTTTTTTGAGTTCTATATTTGGAGGTCAGATTTTTTGTTTAACTCTGTTTTTTTCATTAGGAATAAACGGAATTCACCTGTTTCATTGAATGTCCATCTGCTTCCCTGAAAGAAAATGCTCAGCTTAGCTGGGTAGTTTATTCTTAGCTGCATTTCAAGTTCTTTTGCCTTTTAGAATATCAGCTTCCAGGCCCTTTGATCCTTTAATGTGTAAGCTGCTAAATCCTGAGTGATCCTTATTGTGGCTCTTTGGTATTTGAATTGTTTTTTGTTTGTTTGTTGTTTGTTGTTTTTTGTTTTTTTTCTGGCTACTTGTAATATTTTTTCCTTATAGTTCTGAAATTTAGCCACAATATTCCTTAGAGTTTTTATTTTGGGTTCTCTTTCAGAAGGTGTTTGATGATTTCTTTCAATGCCTATTTTACCTTCTGATTCTATTACATCTGGGCAGTTCCCTTTGATTTACAGGATGATTTCCTGTAAAATAGTATCTAGGCTCTTTTTTCATCATAATTTTCAGGAAGTCCAATAAGCCTCAGATTATCTCTCCTAGATCTATTTTCCTGTCTTTTGTTTTTCCATGTAGATATTTAACATTGTTTTGCTTTTTTTTTTTTGGTTTTGCTTGACTAATTCTTGATGTCTCAACAAATCATTCATTTCCATTTGTTCAGTTTTGATTTTTAATGAGTTATTTTCTTTGCTATCTTTTAAAAATTCTTTTTGTATATGTCCAATAGAGTTTTTTAAATTATAACTTTTTATTGACAGTACATATACATGGGTAATTTTTTACAACATTATCCCTTGCACTCATTTCTGTTCTGATTTTTCCCTTCCCTCCCTCCACCCTCTCCCCTAAATGGCAGGCAGTCTTGTACATGTTAAATAAGTTATGGTATATCCAAGATATAATATATGTGTGCAGCACTGAACAATTCTCTTATTGCACAGGAAGAATTGGATTCAGAAGGTAAAAATAACCTGGGGAAAAAAACAAAAATGCAAACAGTTTATACTCATTTCCCAGTGTTCCTTCTCTGGGTGTAGCTGATTCTGTTCATCATTGATCAATTGGAACTGAATTAGATCTTCTCCTTGTCAAAGATATCCACTTCCGTCAGAATACATGCTCATATAGTATTGTTGTTGAAATATAAAATGATTTCCAGATACTGCTCATTTCACTCAGCATCAGTTCATGTAAGTCTCTGTATTTATCTTGCTTGTCATTTCTTACAGAACAACAATATTCCATAACATTCATATACCATAAATTACCCAACCATTCTCCAATTGATGGGCATCCATTCATTTTCCAGTTTCTAGCCACTAAAAAAAGGGCTGCCACAAACATTCTTGCACATACAGGTCCCTTTCCCTTCTTTGGGATATAAACCCAATAGTGACACTGCTGGATCAAAGGGTATGCACTGTTTAGTAACTTTTTGGGCATAATTCCAAATTGCTCTCCAGAATGGTTGGATTCGTTCACAACTCCACCAACAATGCATCAGTATCCCAATTTTCCTGCATAACCTCCAACATTCATCATTTTTTTTTCCTGTCATCTTAGCCAATCTGACAGTTCTGTAGTGATTTGTCAGAGTTGTCTTAATTTGCCTTTCTGTGATCAATAGTGATTTGGAACACTTTTTCCTAAATAGTTTCAATTTCATTATCTGAAAATTGTCTGTTCCTATCCTTTGACCATTTATCAATTGGAGAATGGCTTGATTTCTTATAAATTAGAGTTAATTCTCTATATATTTTGGAAATTAGGCCTTTATCAGAAACTTGCACTGTAAAAATGTTTTCCCAGTTTGTTGCTTCCCTTCTAATCTTGTTTGCACCAGTTTTGTTTGTACAAAGGCCTTTTAATTTGATGTCCAATTGAGGTTTTAAATGAGTTGTTTTGAGAATTTTTGAGAATTTTTTTTTCCATTTGACTAATTTTATTTTTTACTGAGTTATTTCTTTTTCCAACTCACAAATCCTACTTTCCTGGGAAGTTTTTATCTTTTCCAATTCACAAATTCTGTTTCCTTGGGAATTCTTTACCTTTTCCAATTCACATTTCAGGAAGTTTTTTTTTTTTCTTCTCCCACTTTATCAAGTTTTTCTTTTAATGCGTTATATGCCTTTCTCATACTCTCCTGCAGAGCTTCTCTTTCCTTTCCCAATTTTTCTTCTAGCTCTCTCTTAAGATCTTTTATATTTTCTTCTAGGAGAGCCTTGTGTGATGGGGACAAGACTATCTCCCCCTTTGGGGTTTTTTCCTGGAGACTATCTGCTGTTAGTCTCCTCAGGGTTGGAAATTTGCTGTCTTTCTGTATTGAAGCTATCTATAGTTAGAGTTTGCTGTTCTGTGAACAGGCTGCCTAGAGCAGCTGAGCAGCAAAAGTGCCACTGCTGTAGGCAGAGCCCATCAATGGAAGTGCCATTGCCCTGGGAAGAGCCCCATTGTGCAGAAGTGTGACTGCCCTGGGCAGAGGCCCCTCCACCAACTGTGCAGAAGTGTGACTGCCCTGGGCAAAGCCAGAATGGAATGTGGCTGCCCTACTGAGTCACTCTTGGTGCTTGGTGGGTGTGGCCAGGTCCTGTTAAACTCTGGAGTTTGGGGGTACATTCTACCTTTGGCATTTGGGTAACTTCTCTGCTGATCTACTGTTTTGCAATCAAAGCAGAGCAGTCAACCTATAGTGGAGTCCTTCCTGCAAATTCTCCACCTGTGGAGACCATACTCCACCCCTGTCCACTCAGTTTGCACTAGACTCCATGTTCTGCCTCCCTGTCTGCACTGGCCTCCTCCTGCTAGATCAGGACAGATCTTTTCTGGCGATCTTTCAGATTATCTTTTGCTAGTAATTTATTGTATTTCCAATATTCATGGATTCTACCAGTCAAACTATTTCAGAAGCAGAATTTGGTAATCAGTAAGTGAGGGTAGAAGGGAACTCAGAATGAAGCATGTGTCCTCTCTGCCATCTTGGCTCCACCTCCAATATCCATTTTTTTAAAAAGATCATTTTTAAAAGAAAAGAAATGAATCTTGAAATTCTTCACATGTATATGGAGAAATAAAATACTATATTAAAAAGGAATATTTTCCTCAATTCTCAAGTCTGATGAACTGTTCTCGGCAATTTCACATTTAATTAGTTTGATGCTCCAGGCCTGTCTGCCTGGGATTTTTGCAGACAACAGAATATGATCTAAGTCTTGAAGGAAGCTCAAAAGGGAAGTTTGTAAATAGAAGAAAGACACAATAAGCAGGTGGGCCTTACAATGCAAAAAAGAAAAAAAGTAATAAGAGTTAGCATTTACATTGTGTTTATCATTTGCAGTAAGCCTTATAAGCATAACTTTATTTGATCCTCACAATTGTGAGAGGCAAATGTTATTAAGCCCTCCATTTTTTAGATAAGGAACTGAAGCCCACAGAGATTGGATGATTTGACCAGGACCTCACAGTTGGTAAGTGCCTCTAAGTCCAACTTCAGCATTCTATCCATTGTGCCACATGAATTTAGTAGATAACATGTCATATGTCAATTAGCAAGTGAGAAATATAGCTAAATTATAGAGTACATGAAAAGGATTAAAATATAAAATGATTGGAAAGGTAAGATGCCAAACAATGGTAAATGCCAAACAATGACCTTCTCATAGACAGCTATTGGAGTTTATTGAGCATGGCATAAGGGTCAGGTCTGAGAAAATCAGTTTTGCATCTGAGTTGAGAATGAAGTCGACTGAGAGAATTAATGCAGGGGAATAGAAAAAGAACAAAGATAATTTGAGAAGGAAACAGAGACATAGAGACAGACATATACAGAGACAAAGACAGAAAAAGAAAAAGGCAGAGACAGAGAAGGGGGAAGCAGGATGTTCTTTCCCTAAAGAAACAATTTGCATTCAAATAGCGCAAAAAAAAAATACATATCAAAGTGTCATCTATAGAATAACTAGAAAGGCACAGTGATCCTTAGGCTATAGAGACAGATGTTTACACATCTTTCTCAGTATTATTTCTAAAACCATGGCTGCTTCTGACATTAAGCCATTTGACAATGCTAAGAACTCTGGTGATGCCTAAACTAATCTATTTATTTAGTGCTATGCCAATCAGACTTCCAAGAAAATATTTTAATGATCTAGAAAAAATAACAACAAAATTCATATGGAACAATAAAAAGTCGAGACTCTCAAGGGAATTAATGAAAAAGACATCAAATGAAGGTGGCCTAGATGTACCTGATCTAAAATTAAATTATAAAGCAGCAGTCATCAAAACCATTTAGACTAGTGGATCAGTGGAAAAGGCTAGGTTCACAAGACAGAATAGTCAACTATAGCTATCTAGTGTTTGACAAACCCAAAGATCCTAACTTTTGGGATAAGAATTCATTATTCGATAAAAACTGCTGGGATAACTGGAAATTAGTATGGCAGAAATTAGGCATGGACCCACACTTAACACCATATACCAAGATAAGATCGAAATGGGTCCATGATTTAGGCATAAAAAACGAGATTATAAATAAATTGGAGGAACATAGGATAATTTATCTCTCAGACTTGTGGAGGAGAAAGAAATTTGTGACCAAAAATGAACTAGAGACTATTACCGATCACAAGATAGAAAATTTTGATTACATCAAATTAAAAAGCCTTTGTACAAACAAAACTAATGCAAACAAGATTAGAAGGGAAGCAACAAACTGGGAAAACATCTTCACAGTTAAAGGTTCTGATAAAGGCCTCATGTCCAAAATATATAGAGAACTGACTCAAATTTATAAGAAATCAAGCCATTCTCCAATTGATAAATGGTCAAAGGATATGAACAGACAATTTTCAGAGGATGAAATTGAAACTATTGCCACTCATATGAAAGAGTGTTCCAAATCATTATTGATCAGAGAAATGCAAATTAAGACAACTCTGAGATACCACTACACACCTGTCAGATTGGCTAAGATGACAGGAAAAAATAATGATGAATGTTGGAGGGGATGCGGGAAAACTGGGACACTGATGCATTGTTGGTGGACCTGTGAACGAATCCAACCATTCTGGAGAGCAATCTGGAATTATGCCCAAAAAGTTACCAAATTGTGCATACCCTTTGATCCAGCAGTAGTTCTATTGGGCTTATATCCCAAAGAAATACTAAAGAAGGGAAAGGGACCTGTATGTGCTAAAATGTTTGTGGCAGCCCTGTTTGTAGTGGCTAGAAACTGGAAAATGAATGGATGCCCATCAATTGGAGAATGGCTGGGTAAATTGTGATATATGAATGTTATGGAATATTATTGTTCTGTAAGAAATGACCAGTAGGATGAATACAGAGAGGCTTGGAGAGACTTACATGAACTGATGCTAAGTGAAATGAGCAGAACCAGGAGATCACTTTACACTTCAACATCGATATTGTATGAGGATGTATTCTGATGGAAGTGGATTTCTTTGACAAAGACTCAATTTCAATTGATAAATGATGAACAGAAGCAGCTACACCCAAAGAAAGAACACTGGGAAACGAATGTGAACTATTTGCATTTTTGTTTTTCTTTCCGAGTTGTTTTTTACCTTCTGAATCCAATTCTCCCTGTGCAACAAGAGAATTGTTCGTTTCTGCAACATATCTAACATATATAGGACTGCTTGCCATCTAGGGGAGGGGGTGGAGGGAGGGAGGGGAAAAATCGGAACAGAAGCGAGTGCAAGGGATAATGTTGTAAAAAAAAAAAATTACCTGGGCATGGATTCTGTCAATATAAAGTTATTATTAAAAAAATAAAAAAAAAAGAAGTTTGGTGAATAGAATTTTTTTTTGAATGTGGAGCCAGTTTTGCACAAATTCAAAGGACATGCCAACTTGCTGTAATCAGCTGGCCCACAAAATCCCTGAAATTATAGATCACTTCAATATGTAAAAATACACAAAACAAGAAATATTAGGATTGAAACAATAGTAGTTACAAAGATTGTATTATTTTATTATCTGAATAGCAAACAGGAGTTAGCAAGGATTTAAATAATTAACAAGGAAAAAGACATTTCTCTAGTGAGGAAATTAACCATCACTTTTAACTAGGAGGTTAAACTAAGCAGGAGGAAGACATTATAAAAGGGAATGGAATGAGGTAGGAATACACTATTGACTAGCAGGCCTGCTTCATCACACTCTAATGTCTTTGGTAGGCATGTCTATCTCTGCAGCTAACTCAGTTCAGTCTTGTCTTCTTTTCTCACACAGTAAGGGGAACTAAAAAAGCCATGTGATGACCACATATTTAAAATCAGCCAGAGTCAGGAATTCAGGTTAAGGGAAAAATCTTCAATCTTTATTCTCAGTAGAGGTGAAGAAGGATTGCGATAGCAATATGGGCAGCTGCAACAGGAAGCCAGCTAGCAGAGGGTGATTGGAGGTGAAGGGCGGTGGCAATAGCAATGCAAGCTGCCAGCCAGCAGTCTCTCTTTCAGCTTCCCTTTTCACTCCCCTGCCTCCACCCACCAAAATTGTCATTTCCTATACAACACATCAGGACTTGCACAAAGAGTGGGCAGGGATCGTTCTTTCTCCAAGCATATATATTACTAGAGTATGGTCCAATTACTATTTAGCCTCACATGCTTGGGACCTCAGTGCATCAATTCAAGCCTCAGCCCATTACAAAGCCAGAATATTTTTGCTTGCTTTAAATTGGGGAGCAGGGATTTTCCATTGCTTCACAACCTTCTGGAAACAGATTTTCTTACCTCTTCCATATGAGCTATCAGCAGGAAGAACACGACTTGTATGCTTTTCTGATAAGGCTCCTGCTTTACATTTTTGTTATGCTTGGAAAATTGGTCTAGATGCAATGTGAATGTACTGTCCTCATTCTCCATCTAGAATAACTCTCTGGAGCCCTAAATAGGCATTTACTACCCTTCACATTGGCTTATAGGAAAGAGTTGATGTCAAGGATAAACAAAGACATAGCAACTAGTCACCTTTGATGATTCAAGTCACCTGAACTAAATTAACTACATCCTTAGGTCCAAAATGAGGTAGTGGATGTGATTAAGACACTGTCAATGATATTTGAAAGATCACAGGAAAAATAAAAACAGCTGCCTCAAGGTTTAAAAAATAAAAAAAAGAAATAAATAATAAATTAAAAAATTCAAAAAAAGAGAGAGAAAGAGATAGAGAACCTGCACACTATACACTATCGAGTTTGACTTGGAGTCCTAGGAAAATACTAGAAGACATTACTAAAGAAATAACTTTCTAGTATTGAGAGCCAGTCTTGAATAAGTCCATGAACAGGAAGAGCCCATTCCAGCTATTACTTGAAACCTGATCCCTGTAAGGGCCAGCAGCCCCAAGAATTGGCTCCCCACATTCCTTAACAACGAATGAAAGAGATGCTCAAAATAAATTTAGGATAATCTTGAAGAGGACATATGACAGGAACAAGGCAGTGCAACTATGCTATTTACCACTGTTTTAACAAATATCTTGTTATTGATGGTTACTCTTATTTATGAATGTGTTGATAGATTGTTATTGCAAGTTAAGATCAAACTGAAATGTTGAAGTATGGTCTATGCCATAATCCTGAAATGTAATGCCACTGGGAAGTAGACAGTATTAATGCAGCACTAATTTAAAGAGTTTAAAACTCTGGCTCTCAGATTAATAAATGAAAGTCACAAAACAAATTATCCTCCTGGCTTGTGCATATTCAAATCACACTCATACACTAATGATATTCACTGGAGCTGGACTCCAACAGTTGGCACCTGAATAGACGGAGACTTGAATGACCTGGCAGAGGACAGTGCCCTCTTAGTAAGCACCATGTTGAAAGAAAAAGGAGGTAAGAAAGAAGTGAAAGTAGTTTATCATCATAACCTAACACATAGATTCAGATATAAGAAATAAGATTGATTCTTGTCCATCTGATATCAATTTGGTGCATATATTGAGTTGGAATAAGGCAAAATCAGATGGCAGGGACAGAGGGACATCCTATAAGAAATCATTCAAGAACCCAATGATACCTTTGCTGATTTTGTCAATCACTTAATGATGGCAATTCATTCAATCAGCTTGTGGAGGTAGCTTAAATTTTATTGAGATAATTTCCCCTAGAAAATGTTAATGTCGGGGGCGGAGCCAAGATGGGGGAGAAGACGCGACTTTCTAAGCTCCTCTTACCCTCAATATCAATATTATATTCAGCCTCAAAAATAGGCTTGACTGCTACTACTCATAAAGATTAGAAGTACAACTCACCAGGCGAAGATAATTTGGAGTGTCTCCAGAAAAGGTTTGTCCTCGAGGCAGGGAGAGATCAGCGGGTGCAGGGGGAGAACTGGAGGCAGAGTGAGGCTCCAAACCGGAAGTGAGAGCACGAATCACAGCACAAACTCACAACCCCAACCAGCAGTATGGGGCTTTTCCTTGGGGCAGTTGCTAACCTGCAGGATAGGGGGGCACAGCCCAGGGCAGCCTCTAATCTGCACAGTGTGGGGGCTTGGCTTGAGGCAATAGAGCTTTCTCAGGGCAATTTGCTTCCGGGCAAAGACTTCCGATGGAGCCCCCAGCTGGTCAGCTGCTGATATAGCCCCACAAGGGGCTCTGGCCTGGGCCAGTGACACTTTCACCGCTTAGTCTCTAGCCTTAGGGCAGTCACTAAACCATATAGCTGGGTTCTCACTGGGCACTTCCTAGCTAGGCCGTGCTAAATCACCTCCTGTTGGGGGAAGGGAAAACTTTCACTCAGAGCACTCCCCATACCTCCGAGCTGGAGCCAGTTTACATCTCTCCCTGCTCAGCAGAGGAAGCTGGTAAACTCCTTGCCCTGAAGGCATATCCTAAAGGCTTTAAAAAATGAATTAAAAAATGAAAAGGACTATTGATAGCTTCTATAGAGAAAAAGAGCAGATCTGAAACCCCAAAGGGACTAATAGCAAAGTCACCAGACAATGCCCCAAAGGGGAATGTTACCTGTCCCCTTTTACATAATGCTTTCATAGAAGAAACCATTAAAAGTCTCAAAAGAGAGAAGAAAAATAGGAAAAGGAAAGAGAAGCTTTGCAAGAGAGCAACAACTTCCTGAGATGCGATTTGGAAAAGGTAAAAAATTCCCAGGAAGTGCAGGGAAACAAAATTTGTGAATTGGAAAAAGTAAAAAAATCTCTAGAAAATAAGATTTGTGAATTAGAAAAGACAAAGAACTTGCAAGAAAGTAGGATCTGTGAAGTGGAAAAAGATAATAATTCACTAAAAAAAAAATTAGTGAAATGGAAAAAAAAATTCCATAGAGCAAAACAATTCATTTAAAAATTAGATTGGACATATACAGAAAGAAGTAAAAAAGGCTAATGAAGAAAATAATTCATTAAAAATCAGAACTGAACAAATAGAAACTAATGATTCATTGAGACAGCAAGAATCAGTCAAGCAAAACCAAAATAAAATAATAAACTGGAAAAAACCATGAAATATCTACTTGGAAAACAACAGACCTGGAAAATAGATCTAGGAGAGATAATCTGAGGATTATTGGACTTCCTGAAAATTATGATGAAAAAAAGAATCTGGATATTATTTCACAAGAAATCATCAAAGAGAATTGTCCTGAGGTAATAGAATCAGAAGGTAAAATAGGCATCGAAAGAATTCATCAAACACCTTCTGAAAAAGACTCTAAAATAAAAACTCCAAGGAATATTGTGGCCAAATTTCAGAACTATCAAATTAAGGAAAAAATTTTACAATCAGCCAGAACAAAACAATTTAAATACCAAGGTGCCACAATAAGGATCACCCAAGATCTGGCTGCCTCCACACATTAAAGGACCAAAAGGCCTGGAATCTGATATTCCAAAAGGCAAAAGAACTTGAAATGCAGCCAAGAATAAACTATCTAGCTAAGCTGAGCATTTTCTTCCAGGGAAGAAGATGGACATTTAATGAAACAAATGAATTCCATTTGTTTCCAAGGAAAAAACCAGAACTAAACAAAAAATTTGATCTCCAATCATAGGATTCAAGAGATGCAGAAAAGGTAAAAGGAACTCTAGAGAATTGTATTTCTATTGTGGATATACAAAAAGACTATATGTATAATTTGATCTTACTGATATAACATAAAAAAGGGAAGTAGATACGGAAAAGGGATAATATCAGAAAAGGGGGAAAAGGGGGATAAAAAGAGAAAAATCACATCCCACAAAGAGGCAAAGGAAACTAATCATATCTGAGGGAATTTAGAGAAGGGGAAGAACATTGTGTGAATCTTACTCTCATCAGAGTTGGCTCAAAAAAAAAAATAATTGACATACTTGTTTTAGAGAAAATCTTTCTCGCCTCATTAAAAAGGGGGAGAGGAAAAGGGAAAAGAAAAAAAGAATAATAAGGGAAGGGTACAAGAAAGGGGAAGAGATTCAAAGGGATGGAGGGGGTTCTAAAGAGGGTGAGCATCATGATACAAATGGGGCACATAAGTTTAAAAGGGGGAAAGAGGGTTGGGGGGCAAGAAAAAGAAAAGCATAATGTGGGGATAATTAGGATGGCAGGAAATACAGAATTAATAATTTTAACCGTAAATGTGAATGGGATGAACTCTCCCATAAAGAGGAGGCAGATAGCAGACTGGATCAAAAGTCAGACCCTTACAATATGTTGTTTACAGGAAACAGATTTAAAACAGGGAGATACATACAAAGTAAAGGTAAAAGGCTAGAGCAAAATCTATTATGCTTCAGGTGAAGTCAAAAAAGCAGGGGTAGCAATCTTATCTCAGATCAAGCAAATGCAAAAATTGATCTAATTAAAAGAGATAAGGAAGGAAACTATATCTTGCTAAAGGGCACTATAGACAATGAAACAATATCAATACTAAATATATATGCACTAACTGGTATAGCATTTAACTTCCTAAAGGAGAAGTTAAAAGATTGCAAGAAGAAATAGATAGCAAAACTGTAATAGTGGGAGATCTCAACCTTGCACTTTCAGAATTAGACAAATCAAACACAAAACAAATAAGAAAGAAATTAAAGAGGTAAATATAATATTAGAATAATTAGAATTAGGTATCATAGATCTTTGGAGAAAACTGAATGGAGACAGAAAGGAATATACTTTCTTCTCAGCAGTTCATGGAACCTATTCAAAAACTGACCATATATTAAAACATTAAGACCTCAAAATTAAATGCAAGAAGGCAGAAATAGTAAATGCTTTCTTTTCAGATCACAATGCAATAAAAACTACATTCAATTAAAAAGGGGTAAATAGACCAAAAAGTAATGGGAAACTAAACAATCTCATCTTAAAGAATGATTGGGTGAAAAAGCAAATTATAGATACAATTAATAATTTCACTCAAGATAATGACAACAATGAGACATCATATCAAAATTTGTGGGATGCAGCCAAAGCGGTAATAAGAGGAACTTTTATATACTTAGAGACTTACTTGAATAAAACAGAGAAAGAGAAGATCAATGAATTGGGCTTGCAACTAAAAAAACTAGAAAAAGACCAAATTAAAAACCCTCAATCAAATATTAAATTTCAAATTCTAAAATTAAAAGAAGAAATTAATAATATTGAAAGTAAAAAAGCTATTGAACTAATTAATAAAACTAAGAGTTGGTTCTATGAAAAAGCCAATATAATAGATAAGCCTTTGGTAAATCTAATTAGAAAAAGTAGGGAGGAAAATCAAATTAGTAGTCTTAAAAATGAAAAGGGAGAACTTTTTACCAATGAAGAGGAAATTAGAGAAATAAGGAGTTACTTTGCCCAACTTTATGTTAATAAATTTGATAACCTAAGTGAAATGTATGACTAGCTCCAAAAATATAGACTTCCCAGATTAACAGAGGAGGAAATAAATTGCTTTAATAGTCCCATTTCAGAAAAATAAATAGAACAAGCTATTAATCAACTCCCTAAGAAAAAAATCCCCAGGACCAGATGGATTTACATGTGAATTCTACCAAACATTTAAAGAACAATTGGCCCCAATGCTATATTAATTATTTGATAAAATAGGAAATGAAGGAGTCTTACCGAATTCCTTTTATGATACAGACATGGTATTGATAGCTAAACCAAGTAGGTTGAAAACAGAGAAAGAAAATTATAGTCCAATCTCCCTAATGAATATTGGTGCTAAAATCTTAAATAAAATATTAGCAAAAAGATAACAGAAATTCACGCCCAGGATAATACACTATGACCAAATAGGATTTATACCAGGAATGCAGGGCTGGTTCAATATTAGGAAAATTATTAATATAATTGGCCATATTAATAACCAAATTAGCAAAAACCATATGATCATCTCAATAGATGCAGAAAAAGCATTTGATAAAATCCAACCTCCATTCCTATTAAAAACAACTTGAGAGTATAAGAATAATTGGACTTTTCCTTACAATAATCAGCAGCATCTATTTAAAACTATCAGTAAGGATCATATGTAATAGGGAAAAATTGCAACCATTCCCAATAAGATCAGGAGTGAAACAAGGTTGCCCACTATCACCGTTATTATTCAATATAGTATTAGAAATGCTAGCTTTGGCAATAAGAGCTGAGAAAGAGATTAAAGGAATTAGAATAGGCAGTGAGGAAACCAAATTATCACTCTTTGCTGATGATATGATGGTATACTTACAGAACCCCGGAGATTCTACTAAAGTTATTAGAAATAATCCACAACTTTAGCAAAGTTGCAGGATACAAAATAAACCCACATAAATCATCAGCATTTTTATATATCACTAACAAAATCCAACAGTCAGAATTACAAAGAGAAATTCCATTTAAAGTAACTACTGATAGCATAAAATATTTAGGAATCTATCTGCCAAGGGAAAATCAGAAACTTTATGAGCAAAACTACAAAATACTTTTCACACAAATTAAGTCTGTTCTAACCAATTGGAAAAAATATTAAATGCTCTTGGATAGGGTGAGCAAATATAATAAAGATAACAATAAAGATGACAGTACTACCTAAACTAATCTATTTGTTTAGCACTATACCAATGAGACTCCTGAAAAACTATGTTAATGACCTAGAAAAAATAACAACAAAATTCATATGGAAAAACAAAAGGCCAAGAATTTCTTTTTTTTTTTTTGTCTTTTTTTAAATTTATTTAATGATTACTTTATAATGACAACATTATTCCTTGCACTCATTTCTTTTCCGATTTTTTATCCCCCTCCTTCCCTCCACCCCCTCCCCTAGATGGCAAGCAGTCCTTTATATGTTGGATATGTTGCAGTATATCCTAGATACAATATATGTTTGCAGAACCGAACAGTTCTCTTGTTGCATAGGGAGAATTGGATTCAGAAGGTATAAATAACCCGGGAAGAAAAACTGAAATGCAGATAGTTCACATTTGTTTCCCAGTGTTCGTTCTTTGGGTATAGCTGTTTATGTCCGTCATTTATCAATTGAAACTTAGTTAGGTCTCTTTGTCAAAGAAATCCACTTCCATCAAAATATGTCCTCATACAATATCATTGTCGAAGTGTATAATGATCTCCTGGTTCTGCTCATTTCACTTAGCATCAGTTCATGTAAGTCTCGCCAGTCCTCTCTGTATTCATTCTGCTGGTCATTTCTTACAGAACAATAATATTCCATAACATTCATATACCACAATTTACCCAGCCATTCTCCAATTGATGGGCATCCATTCATTTTCCAGTTTCTAGCCACTACAAATAGGGCTGCTACAAACATTTTGGCACATACAGGTCCCTTTCCCTTCTTTAGTATTTCTTTGGGATATAAGCCCAATAGAAACACTGCTGGATCAAAGGGTATGCACAATTTGATAACTTTTTGGGCATAATTCCAGATTGCTCTCCAGAATGGTTGGATTCGTTCACAACTCCACCAACAATGCATTAGTGTCCCAGTTTTCCCGCATCCCCTCCAACATTCATCATTATTTTTTCCTGTCATCTTAGCCAATCTGACAGGTATGTAGTGGTATCTCAGAGTTGTCTTAATTTGCATTTCTCTGATCAATAATGATTTGGAACACTCTTTCATATGAGTGGTAATAGTTTCAATTTCATCCTCTGAAAATTGTCTGTTCATATCCTTTGACCATTTATCAATTGGAGAATGTCTTGATTTCTTATAAATTTGAGTCAGTTCTCTATATATTTTAGAAATGAGGCCTTTATCAGAACCTTTAACTGTGAAGATGTTTTCCCAGTTTGTTGCTTCCCTTCTAATCTTGTTTGCATTAGTTTTGTTTGTACAAAGGCTTTTTAATTTGATGTAATCAAAATTTTCTATTTTGTGATCAGTAATGGTCTCTAGTTCATCTTTGGTCACAAATTTCTTTCTCCTCCACAAGTATGAGAGATAAACTATTCTATGTTCCTCTAATTTATTTATAATCTCATTCTTTATGCCTAGGTCATGGACCCATTTCGATCTTATCTTGGTATATGGTGTTAGGTGTGGGTCCATGGCTAATTTCTGCCATACTAATTTCCAATTATCCCAGCAGTTTTTATCAAATAATGAATTCTTTTCCCAGAAGTTAGGGGCTTTGGGTTTGTCAAACACTAGATTGCTATAGTTGACTATTCTGTCTTGTGAACCTAACCTTTTCCACTGATCCACTAATCTATTTCTTAGCCAATACCCAATGGTTTTGGTGACTGCTGCTTTATAATATAATTTTAGATCAGGTACAGCTAGGCCACCTTCATTTGATTTTTTTTTCATTAATTCCCTTGAGATTCTCGACTTTTTATTGTTCCATATGAATTTTGTTGTTATTTTTTCTAGATCATTAAAATATTTTCTTGGAAGTCTGATTGGTATAGCATTAAGTAAATAGATTAGTTTAGGGAGTATTGTCATCTTTATTATGTTCGCTCGGCCGATCCAAGAGCACTTAATATTTTTCCAATTATTTAAGTCTGACTTTATTTGTGTGGAGACTTTTTTATAATTTTGCTCATATAATTCCTGACTTTCCTTTGGTAGATAGATTCCCAAATATTTTATGGTATCAACAGTTATTCTGAATGGAATTTCTCTTTGTATCTCTTGCTGTTGAGTTTTGTTGGAGATGTATAAAAATGCTGAGGATTTATGGGGATTTATTTTGTAGCCAGCTACTTTGCTAAAATTATGAATTATTTCTAATAGCTTTTTAGTAGAATCTCTGGCGTTCTCTAGGTATACCATCATATCATCTGCAAAGAGTGATAGTTTGGTTTCTTCATTGCCTACTCTAATTCCTTTAATATCTTTCTCGACTCTTATTGCCGAGGCTAGTGTTTCTAATACGATATTAAATAATAATGGTGATAGAGGGCAACCTTCTTTCACTCCAGATCTTACTGGGAAAGGTTCCAGTTTTTCTCCATTGCATATGATGCTTACTGATGGTTTTAAATATATGCTCCTGACTATTTTAAGAAAAAGTCCATTTATTCCTATGCTCTCAAGTGTTTTTATTAGGAATGGATGTTGGATTTTATCAAATGCTTTTTCTGCATCTATTGAGATGATCATGTGGTTTTTGTTTGTTTGGTTATTGATATAGTCAATTATGCTAATAGTTTTCCTAATATTGAACCAGCCCTGCATTCCTGGTATAAATCCTACTTGGTCATAGTGTATTATCCTGGGGATGATTTTCTGTAATCTTTTTGCTAATATTTTATTTAAGATTTTAGCATCAATATTCATTAGGGAGATTGGTCTATAATTTTCTTTCTCTGTTTTCAGCCTACCTGGTTTAGGTATCAGTACCATGTCTGTGTCATAAAAGGAGTTTGGTAGGACTCCTTCGGTCCCTATTTTTTCAAATAGTTTATTTAGCATTGGAGTTAATTGTTCTTTAACTGTTTGGTAGAATTCACATGTAAATCCATCTGGTCCTGGGGATTTTTTCTTAGGGAGTTGATTGATAGTTTGTTCTATTTCTTTTTCTGAGATGGGACTGTTTAGGATATTTACTTCTTCCTCTGTTAGTTTGGGCAAGCTATATTTTTGGAGGTATTTTTCTATTTCATTTACGTTGTCGAATTTATTGGCATAAAGTTGAGCAAAGTAACTCCTAATTATTGCTCTAATTTCCTCTTCGTTACTGGTGAGTTCACCCTTTTCATTTTTAAGACTAACAATTTGATTTTCCTCTTTCCTTTTTTTAATCAGATTTATTAAGGGTTTGTCTATTTTCTTGGTTTTTTCATAGAACCAACTCTTAGTTTTATTAATCATTTCAATAGTTTTTTTTTTTATTTTCAATTTTATTGATCTCTCCTTTTATTTTTAGAATTTCAAGTTTAGTGTTTGACTGGGGGTTTTTAATTTGTTCCTTTTCTAGCATTTTTAGTTGCAAACCCAATTCATTGATCTTCTCTTTCTCTATTTTATACAAATAAGCCTCTAGAGATATGAAATTTCCCCTTATTACCGCTTTGGCTGCATCCCATACATTTTGGTATGATGTCTCATTATTATCGTTTTCTTGGGTGCAGTTATTAATTATGTCTATGATTTGCTGTTTCACCCAATCATTCTTTAGCATGAGATTATTTAGTTTCCAATTATTTTTTGGTCTACTTCCCCCTGGTTTTTTGTTGAATGTAATTTTCATTGCATCGTGGTCTGAAAAGGATGCATTTACTATTTCTGCCTTACTGCATTTGAGTTTGAGGTTTTTATGTCCTAATATATGGTCAATTTTTGTATAGGTTCCATGAACTGCTGAAAAGAAAGTGTATTCCCTTCTGTCTCCATTACATTTTCTCCAGAGATCTATCATATCTAACTTTTCTAGTATTCTGTTTACCTCTTTGACTTCTTTCTTATTTATTTTGTGGTTTGATTTATCTAATTCTGAGAGTGCAAGGTTAAGATCTCCCACTATTATAGTTTTACTGTCTATTTCTTCTTGCAGCTCTCTTAGTTTCTCTTTTAAGAATTTAGATGCTACCCCACTTGGTGCATATATGTTTAATATAGATAGTGCTTCATTATCCATGCTGCCCTTTAGCAAGATATAGTGCCCTTCCTTATCTCTTTTAATTAGATCAATTTTTGCTTTAGCTTGATCTGAGATCAGGATGGCTACCCCTGCTTTTTTGACTTCACCTGAAGCATAGTAGATTTTGCTCCAACCTTTTACCTTTAACCTGCATGTATCTCCCCGCTTCAGGTGTGTTTCCTGTAAACAACATATTGTAGGATTCTGGCTTTTAATCCATTCTGCTAACCGCTTCCTCTTTATGGGGGAGTTTACCCCGTTCACATTTATGGTTAGAATGACCAATTCTGTATTGCTTGCCATCTTGTTAACCCCGGATTATGCTTTTCTCCCTTCTTTCCCCTTTCCCCCCCTTCCCAGTATTAAGCTTGTGAGCACCACTTGCTTCTCACAGCCTTCCCTTTTTAGTATCGCTCCCCCCACCTTAGAGTTCCTCCCCCTATCTTACCCCTTTCCCTCCCAGTTCCCGTATTCCCTTCCGCTTAGCTTATTCCTTCCCTTTTCACTTTTCAAAGGCCAAGAATTTCAAGGGAATTAATAAAAAAAAAATTAAATGAATGTGGCTTAGCTGTACCAGATCTAAAATTATATTATAGAGCAGCAGTTACCAAAACCATTTGGTATTGGCTAAGGAATAGATTAGTTGTTCAGTGGAATAGATTAGGTTCAAAGGACAAAAAAGTCAATAACTATAGCAACCTAGTGTTTGACAAACTCAAAGACCCCAGCTTTTGGGATAAGAACTTACTGTTTGACAAAAATTGCTGGGAAAATTGGAAACTAGTATGGCAGAAACTAGGCATCAACTTACACTTAATACCATACACCAAGATAAGGTCAAAATGGGTTCATGACCTAGTCATAAAGAAAGATTATAAATAAATTAGAGGAACACAGGATAGTTTACCTCTCAGACTTGTGGAACAGGAAGGAATTTATGACCAAAGAAGAACTAGAGATCATTACTGATCACAAAATAGAAAATTTTGTTTATGCCAAACTAAACAGTCTTTGTACAAACAAAACTAATTCAGACAAAATTAGAAGGGAAGCAATAAACTGGGAAAATATCTTTACAGTCAAAGATTCTGAAAAAGGACTCATTTTCAAAATATATAGAGAATTGACTCTAATTTATGAGAAATCAAGCCATTCTCCAATTGATAAATGGTCAAAGGATATGAACAGACAATTCTCAGATGAAGAAATTGAAACTATTTCTAGCCATATGCAAAGATGCTCTAAGTCATTATTAATCAGAGAAATGCAAATTAAGACAACTCTGAGATACCACTACACACCTGTCAGACTGGCTAGAATGACAGGGAAAGATAACGCGGAATGTTGGAGGGGATGTGGGAAAACAGGGACATTAATACATTTTTGGTGGAATTTTGAATATATCCAACCATTCTGGAGAGCAATTTGGAACTATGCTCAAAAAGTTATCAAACTGTGAATACCCTTTGATCCAGCAGTGTTACTACTGGGCTTATATCCCAAAGAGATCATAAAGAAGGGAAAAGGATCTGTATGTGCATGAATGTTTGTGGTAGCCCTCTTTGTAGTGGCTGGAAACTGGAAACTGCATAGATGCCCAATATTGGAGAATGGCTGAATAAATTGTGGTATATGAATATAATGGATTATTATTGTTTGGTAAGAAATGACCAACAGGATGATTTCAGAAAGGCCTGGAGAGATTTACATGAACTGATGCTGAGTAAACCGAGCAGGGCTAGGAGATCATTATATACTTCAACAACAGTTCTATATGATGACCAATTCTGATGGACCTGGCCATCTTCAGCAATGAGATGAACCAATTCAGTTCCAATGGAGCAGTAATGAACTGAACCAGCTCCACCCAGCAAAAGATCTCTGGGAGATGACTAAGAACCATTACATTGAATTCCCAATCCCTGTCTTTTTGCCCACCTGCATTTTTGATTTCCTTCACAGGCTAATTGTACAATATTTCAGAGTCTAATTCTTTCTGTACAGCAAAATAACGGTTTGATCATGTATACTTATTGTGTATCTAATTTATACTTTGATATATTTAACATTTGCTGGTCATCCTGCCATCTAGGGGAGGGGGTGCCGGGAAGGAGGGGAAAAATTGGAACAAGAGATTTGGCAATTGTCAATGCTGTAAAGTTACCCATACATATAACCTGTAAATAAAAGGCTATTAAAATAAAAAAAGAAAAAAAAGAAAAAAGAAAATGTTAATGCCGGTTGTAAGAAAGCATTAGCTGGGAGAAAACTAAAAATGTCTTTAGTAGAAATGATCCAAAGGTATTAGAATATTGGGACTTCTATTCTTCAAGTTGCAGTAATGGGTGCTGTACTAAATCACAACTAATCTTTATCTCAGAATTTTTGAAATTCTAGTAGATGCTTTAGTTGGGGACAATTGGGTCATATGAGGAAAAATTGTTCTCCCCCAAAAGTTGAACTTCGTCACAATTCATCAGATAAACCTTTGACTATAAATCCAAAATACAGGATTGTATTTTGAATGTAGCTCTCAGAATGATAGGGAAGATAATCTGATATAGGGCAACCATTCCCCAGGCCAATTCTCATCTTGTAAAACACTGAGAACTGCACTTACCTTTATTCCACCTCAAACAATATCTTAAATCTGACTTATTGACAGTACAGGAATAAATGTATGCTCCCCTGGAGAAGTGCTGGCCTTGATTTGTCTTCCTTAGAATCACACCAAATTACTGGCAATATGGCAATATGTTCTCTCCCACTGGGATCTTCAGTCCTGTTCTTTCTGGTAAACTAGGTCTCATTTTAGTATGCAGTTCACAGTCATTGCCAAGGTTTGTGGTTGTGCCTGGAGGAGGAAATTCTGATTCCTACAAAAAAATAGGAAAAGAATAAAAAAAAAATTAGGGTCATGAAGGTTTTGGGAGTACGAGAAAAGACGTGTTCTGGATAAAATCTACCATTGATTCTAGACCATTTTAAAAATAGAAATTAGAAGGAAAAACTCAGTTACTCTTAATGATTATCAAATATTGTTGGGAGGATTTGTTAGAGATAATAGAAATATGACACTGAAAATCAGATATGAAGGAAAATTTATTAAAGAAGAATCTTAGGGAATCATCTTAACAGTTCTGGCCAAAAGCTCTTCTCTTCAGGAAGAGGGAGCACTGAATACACAAGTTAGGGAACTTTTATACTTGCTTGTTTGATGCAGCCCCTTCCTTCAGAGAGCATATTGATCCATATTATCCAGGTTACATTCTTTCTGATATGTCCACTATATGTTTCCTCTTAATATATATAAAACATGTTAACTGCCCTCTCCCTCCCCCCCCCCGCCAATCATACATTCCATGTTCAAAAATGGCAGGGGAAACTCCTCCTCTAGGGTATGCTGTTTAATATTCAATTAGCCTATTAGGCAGGCTCAGTAATGATTTGGTCAAGTCCTGTCATTGATCCCAACTAGTTTGAACTGGATGGGCTATTATCTTAAGTTTGTGGTTTTCTCAAAACCAAAAGACTCTGACTGGCTGAATCCACCTGTGCTTTCCCAGGTCACCCCTCCCGCCCCCCATTCCTTGTTTGCTCAAGGCTTCTATTGATCACATAATTATTCTGTGAATTCTAATCTTCCTTAACAATTATCACATTCTGAAAATCTCTTGATCATTGGTGCCCACTATCCCACACTACCTCAAAGCTTGCAAAAGTTGGAAACCCAACTTTTCAGCATTTCTCACAGATTAATTGGATAAGACTATATTTGAATTTGGGAACAAGCAAATTGAAAAAAAAAATAGTCAAAATTTTAAGAGGAGATTCTAACCCTAATTCAAAAAGAAGTCTAAGGAAGCTCCAAGCAATAGATAGTATACTACTAACCATTAGCCTCTTTATATATATTCCACCTACTACTAAATATGTTTTGAATACCTATTTGAATCTACACAGCAAAATGAGTTATATGCAATTATTACTGCACTGTATAGTGTTCAAGAAATTCTTCATATTTTTTCAGATGGCAAATGTGCTATTTATATGGCTAATAATATAGAAACAGCCCCAGCCCTGGATCCCCTACTGGTTAAATGATATTCCTTTAACATAGTAAATATTAATTTAATATTTCTCTTATTTACAGAATAGTGTATGTTTTCATACTGTTAATAACTGAGGAGTTTTTATTTTTCATGCTTATGATTTTTAGCAAAGCTGAAACAGTTTCCTTCCATGTCATTTTGTGTGTGTGTGTGTGTGTGTGTGTGTGTGTGTGTGTGTGTATGTGCGCGTCTATGTCTGTGTCATGTTTGTTCTATGAGCTAGATTTTGTTACCTGGAAACATTTCTTAACATCTTTGATTCTTAAAAAGGGAGAAAAGTCTGACTTTTTTGTGTGGACCACAATTCTGGCCAAGCTGGGGGCTACAGAAATAAAGTTAGCTAACTAAAATTATAGAACTGCAAAAAATGAAATATTTGCAGATTGTAATGTTCCTTTTGGTTTTCTGGAGGTCTTGGAGCAATCTTCTTTTCAGCCAAGTAAAATTACCACAAAAATAGCCAGATGTTAAAGTCCAAATTCTTTATTATTTCCTTTACAATCTAGTTTCCTTGCCTGGGGCCCAGGATAGCTTTCTTAGAGGCCTTCTGGAGAGCACTTGCTTTCAGTGGAGAAAATGCAGGAGGACAAGCCAGCCACTACAAGGCTGTTGAAGATGGAAATGAATCTCTCCTTGGCTCTGAGAGCTTGAGCTCCCACTTCCAGTCTGCTTGTCTTCTCTGGCTCTGTCTCCGAGCCTCTCAGTCCCCCAGGAGAGCCATCAAGAGCCTGACTAAAGATGAAATGAATCTTGTCCAGTCCTTGCTGGCTGTTATATACTCCATTATCATAGGTGTGAATTAAATACTAAGTACATGAACTATTATGTATCATGCTAAATTAGATAACCACTGTATTTATCAATTCCACTGACACCTTGTAAGAATCCTTGTTTCAGAGTTTTGGCTCATAACAGCAGATTCTCAAGGTTTTGGGAGAAATGATTAAGAAATTTGGCAACTAGTCATTCTAAGATTGCAACAACAACAATAAAAAACCAACCTCCTCCCCCCAAAAAAACCCCACAAACCCAATAACAACAACTAGAAAAATAGCAACTTTTTCCTAACCCCTCTTCTGTACCCCAGAAAGTATTAAGGGTGGACACTCTCTACAACTCTGATCACTTAACATGCTCTGCTCCCCAGAGTTCTGAGTGAATGTCGGTTGTAAGGACTGCTAACAAGATCGACAAAACTCAAATCCCTCTGTTTGCTATCCCCTCTCATCTCAAATCAGATTAAGAAAAGAGCATGCTGAAGAATGGTAAGGAAATGCAAATTCTGCCTCACCTGTAGAAAGGGGGAAAGCAACAACAGACATGAAGACCTTACACAATATTGTCCAAAAACCTCCCCAACCCACCTTGGGGGCGTGGGGATGGAGTAGCAGCCAGACTCAATGGTCAGCATTTCCTAGCCCTAGCTGAAACTATCATCAAAGGAAGATCCTGATACCATTTAACCCAGCCTTCAGTAGGTTCTATTCAGTAACTACTGGGAAGAATCTGGATGTCCATGGCAGAACCCAGCAGAGCAGTATGAGATGAGAAAGCCCTGAACCTCTGCATTTGGTAAATCTACCATTCTGTTTCAATTCCAGAAATGTATTAGCTATGTAATTTATGGAATATTATTTTAAATCTGCCAAGTTTTTTGATTTGTAAACAGAAGTAATTATGATTGTTGTTAAGATTGCATGATGACAAAAGTATTTAACATTAAATACATGCTATATGAATGTTAACTTTTTTATTGGATACAATTGCTTCATATTTGATAACTTTATATGGGGTTTTAGATGTGACCAACATATAATGCCAATATTGAGATAAATGATTTGTATGTGTGTATTTTAACTAAATTAAGCAAATTCAACTAACTAAGGCTCCCAGGACCAGAAGGATAGTGCGTAAAGGAAAGAAAGTCTCTTTCTCTTTCTTCCCCCTTCCCTCCATTTCTGATTGTAGCAGAGATACTTTGACTAAGGGGTAAGAGGAAGAGAAAGAAAATATACATAAGTTAGTGAAACCTATTATTTGAGATATGATAGTAAAAGCACTTTTAAAGTAGCTCTAAACAAAGTCCACTAAAGGTTATATGAATTGTAATCTATTTGCACTTTGTATATAAAAGATTTAAGTGTGGAAAATTTAGGAAAACGGTAAAGCAGTTCACAGCCATTTTTAAAATTCTGGCAACAAATAGCTCACTTTTGAGTTATCTGGAGTTAGACTTCACAAAAAATTGACACTTTAACACTTTCCTGGCTCATAAAAGGCAAATGATTTGTGTGAATTGGAAAATTGGTAAATGGCAATTCAGTTTTTTTTTTTCCTGGAATATTTAATTGGAATTTAGAGAATCTCATGAATTAAAGTTGTCAATTTAAAAAAAAAACTCTTCTGTCTCAATTTAAAAGAAAATTGCCTAAATCAAAAGGTAAATTTACTTAAGGAAATGGAAATCCTCTCATTCTCAATAGTTTGGGGACAGAATAAATGTAACAATTAAAAGGTAAAAATTTTATTTAGCCTTGCTAACCAGTTTTAAAATATTTTGTAAATGTAATTTAAGAAATTATATATTTTTATCTTTGCTAGAAAATTAAGAGTAAAATTACAGCTGAGACTATTTGGCTATTACTTGGGAAAACCTAAAATTATTAACTAAATTATTTGAAGGTACTGTAATCATGTCAAACCTAAAACTGATAATTACTGTATATGGAACAAGAGGGAGGAGGTGAAAGCCTTATTAGTTCACCTACAAGTATGAGGGTATGCAGTAATAGGGAAAAAGTATCATACAGCATAACCCAGAAAAACATTAAGAATAATTGGGATGGACAACAGCAAGCTTAGCCCTTTCCCTAGTGTCTCAGTCAATTCCCCTTAATTTGTGAGCTTGCCAGTTTTCTTGAAATCAAGATAAGCAAGGTCATCAGCTCTGAGAAATAAGCATGTTTAGGATACATAGTTCTTTTTTTTTTTTATAACTTTATATTGACAGAACATATGCGTGGGTAATTTTTTACATTATCCCTTGCATTCACTTCTGTTCCAACTTTTCTCTTCCCTCCCTCCACTCCCTCCCCTAGTTGGCATACAGTCTTATACATGTTAAGTATGTTATAGTATATCCTAGATATGGTATATGTGTGCAGAACTGAACAGTTCTCTTGTTGCACAAAAAGAATTGGATTCAGAAGGTAAAAGTCACCTGGGAAAAAAAACAAAAATGCAAACAGCTTACACTCATTTCCCAGTGTTCTTTCTCTGGGTGTAGCTGATTCTGTCTACCATTGATCAATTGGAACTGAATTAGATCTTCTCTTTGTCGAAGATATTTACTTCCATCAGAATGGATGTATAGTTCTTAAACAAGGAATGTGTTTACTAAGAATCTATAAGCTTGTTTAATGATTAATCTGTAAAGGGCTGAAATTCTGAATAGGTGCACTGGAATCAGATAACTAAACACTTAAGGCTAATTACCTACTGGATAATACTCTATTAGCGTATGCTTGGAAAAATAGCCCTACCCACTATCCTGTTCTGGCTCTATCTTTTGGTGTATACAGATAATCATAGGAGGGATTAGGGAGTGGAGTAAGACAAGCCAGAGTCACTTTGGAGGAGAACAAGAAGAAGGAACGTTGGCAGGTGGAGAGCTTGTGGCAGTTTCATCCATCTCCTTTACTTCTTTCCCTAAAGACCAAGGACTTTTGCTTATCCTGACTCTGGCTGATCCTGAGATCAACAGGGAGTTAACCTGGACTTCACATTTAGTGCCCAATGTGTGAACCAAGGACCCTAATTTCACTGAAGTCCCTGGTAACCAGAAAACAGGGTGAATATTTTAATAGACACACAGGGGGCTTACTTTGTTAAGGGCTAAACTAGTAACCTTTTCTAGCTGAAATGGGGCAGATATTAGGAAAAGATTCTCCTTCATCTCCATCTCCATCCCCAACCCCATCCTGAGGGGGTGCTATAGAAAGCATAAGTTGATCAAGGGACAAGACTTACTGGTAACTTGGGAGCAAATTGGTGGACTCTTAGGCACATTAGAATGCACATCCCCTTGCTTCTTAAACTATGTGAATACTACAATGATAAAGGGCCTGATTCAATTTCTAAGGAAACATTCTATATATACAACATAATACAATTGGCCTTAAAGAACCCTGCAAGTTATTTAAAAAAAATTATAAGAATAGCCAGATGAGATAAATGAATATAAACTGCTTGCATTTTTGTTTTTTTTTCCCGGGTTATTTATACCTTCTGAATCCAATTCTCCCTGTGCAACAAGAGAACTGTTCAGTTCTGCACACATATATTGTATCTACGATATATTGTAACCGATTTAACATGTAAAGGACTGCTTGCCATCTGGGGGTGGGGGTGGAGGGAGGGAGGGGAAAAATCAGAACAGAAGTGAGTGCAAGGGATAATGCTGTAAAAAAATTACCCTGGCATAGGTTCTGTCAATAAAAAGTTATTTTTTAAAAAAAGGATATTATACATTTTCAGAGAGCTGATATACCATAATATGTATGTGTGTGCATAACACAATAGTGAGTGCTGACAATAGTGAAGGTGATGGGATGATGATTCATCACTAAAGTAAATAACAAGAATAAAACTTGAGGTTAAATAAAATTACCTGAATTTGTACCAAAAAAAAAAAAAAAAAAAAAAAAAAAAAAAAAAAAAAAAAAAAAAGAATAGCCAGATGAGGAAGTGTGAGGAAAAAGAGGAAGACAAAGGACAGATTAATGGCAGTATCGCCAGAGGCTTGAAAACTTAAGTGAAGTTGAAGGGCATGGTGATTCTCACTCTCACAAGGCAGCTTCAGCTCTACCTATGGAGAAGGTCCTTGACATACCACCATCAATTTCACCTTCCAGGATGGAGAGAGAAGTAGTGGGAGGGGCAGTGATACCACCAGCACCTCCCTCCCAGCAATCATGCCCTCCTATGACTAGATTGAAAAAGGCACTACTTAAAGCCACAGAAGGTGAGTAGAATACAGCTGATTTGAGAATTGAAATGTATACTGTGATTCAACAGTTTAACTCTTCTGGTCAAGAAAGAAGAAGATACACTCCTTTTGATCTAGAAATCCTCAAAGACCTGAAAAGGCCTTGCACTCTTTATGGAGCTACGTGTTAAGATGTTATTACAGTATTTGGCTTATGAAGTCTTAACCCTTAGGGACTGGAAATCTATAGCAAGGACATGCTTACAACCTGGACAAAACTTATTGTGGCTTTCTGAATATAGTGAGCTCTGTAGGCTACAAGCCCAATGAAATAGTCAAAGTGGAGTTAATACTCCAATCACCTATGACCAACTAACAGGTGTAGGTTCTTATGCAGACATTTTGGTACAGATTGATTACCCCATAGCAGCATATGACCAAACTGGTGCTGCTGCTATCACTTTCATGGTGTTTTATTCCAGTTAAACATGACAAGGGAGAAGCCTTCACAAAAATAGCACAAGGGCCAAATGAATCCTTTGCTGATTTTGTGGGAAGTCTGCAGCCAGCTGTCATATGAACTATTAGTGAAAATGCAGCAACAGAAATTATGATAAGGCAACTTGCTAAAGAAAATGCTAATGAGGTTTGTAGAAGAATTATACTAGGACTACGCAAGGATGCTCCTTTAGAGGAGATGATAAGACATTGTACCACAGTGGGCACAAATACCTTTTGTAGCCAAGCTATGATGCAGACTTCCCAAGATCCGAACATGGAAGACAGGGTCCCTTTTGGCAAGGGACTTCCAGAGAGACTTGTCAATGCTTTCAATGTGGTAAAGTAGGGCATTTGAAAGCTCAATGTTGGCATAAAGGTAGAATGAAAAGACAGGGTGGGAGAATAAGACCCAAAACCCTATATCCAAAATGCAACAAAAGCTTCCATTGGGCATCAGAATGTAGATTGACTCAGGAAAATGGGATACAGGGCCCAGCCCCAGGATCCAATGCAAAAAACATGAGGGGCAGGATGGCAGCCGATGCTGCACCCAGAGAGCCTTTCAATACTCAGATATGACCAATCATCCAGGAAGCAACCTGTTGGGAGAAAGGGATTACAATTGGGGAGAATAGAGTTGTATGCAGCTGGGACAACTGAGGTACCTCCTGGAGAGGTGAAATCTGTTCCTCTCCAGCCTGTGGATCGCTTGCCTCCAAGCACAGTAGAAGGTCCTGAGAGTACTTAAAAACAGTGTTCATCCATACACTGATGTAGGAAACTGGGGAATGTGTAGATAATATCTCAGTCACTAATACAGGTAGACAATGTATGACATCAACCAGGAGAAGTAGTAGCATCAAGTTTATTGATACAGACTCCTAATAAGCAGTCTGGTGATAATCACCCAGATTCTGACTCCAAGCAACAAAATCCATGAATATACTAAACAGTAGCTGTTACAGCTGACCGAGCTATGCTCACTATCTATATAAATGGCACACAATTAGAAGGATTGGTAGACACAGGTGCAGATCATATAGTCATTAGAGGTACCAACTGGCCCAGTAACTGGCCAAAGATTAAGGCAGACACCTACATGTCTGGCATAGGAGGATCAATAGAAGCTGAAGTTAGTGCTACCCCTTTGAGATGGACTTTTGAAGGTGAAACAGGAGTTTTTACTCCTTTTATAGTTGAAAAATCCCCACCAATCTGTGGGGAAGAGACATTTTACAGCAATTAGGATTAAAAATGAGTACCTCGGTTTTTTAGGCAGGGCTGCTGTTGAAGGCTTGCCAACACTTTCACCTGTTCCTAGCCAATGGAAAACTGATACACCAGTGTGGATAGAACAGTGGCCCTTAGGTAGCAATAAAATTCAGGCCTTATTAGATATAGTACAGGAGCAGCTTGAACAAGGGCATTTCCAACCTTCTCTAAGTCCTTGGAATTCCCCAGTGTTCGTTGTAAAAAAAATCGGGAAAATGGAGGATGCTCACTGATTTAAGAAAAGTGAATAAACAGATGGAAACTATGGGAACTCTTCAGCCTGGACTTCCATCTCCAACTCAATTGCCTAGAGAATGGCCTCTTTGGGTTATAGACATTAAAGATTATTCCTAGTCTATCCTTCTAAATAAGGAGGATATGAAAAGATTTGCCTTTTCAGTGCCCAGTGTTAACTTAGCTGAGCCTTATAAAAGATATGAATGGACAGTTTTGCCACAGGGAATGAAAAACAGCCCTACTATGTGTCAAATGTATGTTGCTGCTGCTCTTACTCCAGTAAGAAAAGCATTTCCAAAAGTAATGTTATTACATTACATGGATGATATATTGGAATGTGCACCTGAGGAATAAATGTTAGAAGCATGTCTACAAAATTCCATAGAAACACCAAGGCACTACAAATTGTACATAGCTCCAGAAAAAATTCAAAGACATGCTCCTTTTCAATATTTAGGATGTGAACTATACCCTAAGGTGCTTACAGTACAAAAACTTTACTTAAGAATAGAGAAGCTAAACACCTTAAATGACTCTTTCAGAAATTGATAGGAGCTATCCAATGGATGGGTCCAGTGTTAGGCTTGACTACCTATCAATTGCAACCATTATATGATATTTTAAGGGGAGACAGTGCTTTAAACTCACCACACCAGCATACAAAAGAAGCACAAGAGGCCTTGAGAGAAGTTGTAATATCTGGCTTGACTCCCCACTTCCCTTTGGTGTTTTTCATCTCTCTTCCTGAGAAGTTAGGGAGGGCATGATCACTTCCTTTTTGGGGTTCTCACCTCCCTGAGAAGTCAGGCATGGTGTGACCACCTGTGTCCTAAAACATAAGAAAATGGGAGATGTTAAAGGCTGACACTCTGAATAGGTGCACTGGAATCAGATAACCGAGCACTTAAGGCTAATTACCTATTGGACAATACTCTATTAGCATATGCTTGGAAAAATGGCCCTACCCACTATCCTGTGGCTCTATCTTTTGGTGTATACAGATAATCATAGGAGGGATTAGGGGGTGGAGTAAGACAAGCTAGAGTGGAGGAGAATGAGGAGAAGGGAGGCCGGTAGGTAGAAAGCTTGTGGCATTTTCATCCATCTCCTTTACTTCTCCCCCTAAAGGCCAAGGACTTTTGCTGATCTTGATTCTGGCTGATCCTGAGGTCAACAGGGAGCTAACCTGGACTTTACATTAATCCTTTGCACCAGAATGAGTTTAACCATATAAAACAAGTTAAACATAATCTCCTATGTGTGAAAGTCCTGGTAAACTTTTTTTTTTTTTTTTTTTTGTATCTGGAGACAAGAGGTCTGTATCTGGACAAGAGTTGGGAGATGCTTGGCCTCCATTCAAGGTGGAATCCTTGTGACTCAGTTTCCCAGTTTTGTTACCTTAAATAAGAACTCACCTGATTATTCCTAAGTCTGGCTATAAGGTGAAACTGTTGTAATTGGATATCAAACTGATCTAAGGATGCTTTATCCTGTTATGTTTATGCTCTCACATAGAGGCCTGAACATCCAGTTATGATGGCATTATAGTCATACCCCTGTATTTTCCTCCTATAGTCAATTTCTATAAGTAGAACAAAACTCAGTTACATAATATCTTACTGTTTTCAATCTGAAAATATATACTAATTATATCCTAATTAATTTGGTGAATTTGACCTAGTCATCTGTTACTAGATCTTTATGCTTGTATGAAATAAGGTCCTTAAAGGTTTCCAAAATAATGTAAGAAAAATTAACATGATTGAATTTAAGACCTAATTGTTTTATTGCTTATTGAGTCTAAAGCTAAAACATCTTTAACATTTGTATATTGTATGTCCTGTCACATAAATATATTTCTTTACATAGAAAGTTGCTGGCCAATCTTTACTGTCCTCTATGTATCTTAAAGCAGTCCTTGTGGGTTTGTCTTTCTATCTCAGATTATCCTAATGTCTATTTGTTAGATATCTCTTTTATTCTATATTTTACGCAGTTACAACTACATTGACCAGCTTCAGGGAGCTAATCAACCATTCGATACTTCAATAAGTTCCAACTTATCACCCCTTCCAAAAAAAGGATGGGTCCCTGTAGGTGACTCAGCTCTATGCCCATCTCAGCAGGAAGGAAGTAGTTTTAGAAGATGAGATCATTGCCCCTGTTCCCATTTTAGGCCCCATTGATTTGGGATGGAACTGGAACTGGTTGGTGAATGGACCCCAAATTATCCAGTGTCCATCCAGACACTGTTAAAATGTATTTTGAACTTAGGATAGGACACATTTTTATATCTCAGATATGGGATTCCACAATGTTTCAGGCCCCACAGAATTATACTGTACAGGCATGCTTGAAATATCGAAGGATGTTTCTAACTACAGATACCATTTTAAGAAATGGCACTGGAATCCAAATCATGCTTATTGATGATTTTAGATAAAAGCTGCTAATGATATTAAGGAAAACTCCATTCAGCCCTACTTTCTCTGGTGTTTTTAATAGGAATGGGTGCTGTATTTTATCAATAGCTTTTTTCTGCATCTATTGAGATTACGATGTAATTTGTTAGTTTTGTTATTGATATGGTCACTTATGGTAATAGTGTTTCTGATATTGAAGCAGCCCTCCATATCTAATATAAATCCCATTTAGTCATAGTTTATTATTTTGTTAATGAGTTATTGCAATCTTTTTGCCATTATTTTATTTATAATTTTTGCATTGATATTCATTAAGGATTGGTCTGTATTTTTCTTTCTCTATTTTGATTTTTCTTGCTTTAGGTATCTGTACCATATTTGTGTCACTGAAGGAATTTGGCAGGACTCCTTTTTGTCTTATTTTCCCAAATAATTTAGATAGCATTGAAATTCATTGTGCTTTAAATGTTTGATAGAATTCACTTGCAAATCAATTTGAACCTGGAGATTTTTTCTTGGGAACTTCAGTGATGGACTTCAATTTCTTTTTTACTGTTAATCTGGGCAATTGCTATTTTCATAGATATTCATTCATTTCAATTATGTTGTCAGATACATTGGCATACAGTTGGGCAAAATAGCTCCTAGTTATTGCTTTAATTTCTTATTCCCTGGTGGCAAATTTGGCCTTTTCACTTTTGACGCTGGTAATTTGGATTTTTTCTTTCACTTTTCTAATCAAATTAAACAAATATTTATTTATTTTGTTTATGTGTTTTTTCATAAAACCAACTCTTAGTTTTATTAAGTACTTCAACAGTTTTCTTAGTTTCATTTTTATCAATCACTCCTTTGAGTTTGAGTTCAAATTTCTACTTTGGTATTTAATTCTGGATTTTTTGTGTATTCTTTTTCTAGCTTTTTTAGTTTCATGTCCAATGCATTGATCTTATTTTTTTTTCTATTTTATTCATGTACCTTTTGAGAGAAATAAAATTTCCTGTGTCATTCTGCATTTAATTGTGATGTTTTGATGATTACAGAGTCAGTAGTTGCGTAGGTATCATGCACTGCTGAAAAAATGTGTATTTGTAATTGTCCCTAGTCAATTTTCTCCACAGGATTAATATATTTAAATTTCCTAAGATTCTATTAACCTTCTCGGTTTCTTTCTTAGATTTATCTGATCCTGAGAGGGGGTTGTTGAGATCCATCATCAGTGTAGTTTTGTTGTCTACATCTTCCTGTAATTGGCTTAATTTCTTCTCTAAGAATGTGGATACTCTGCCACTTGGTACGTATATATTTGGTATTGATAGTCTATTGTACCTTTTAATAGGATGTAGCTTCTTTTCTTAACTTTTAAAATTAGATCTATTTTTACTTTTGCTTTCTCTGAGATCAGAGTTGTTACCTCTGCTTTTTTTTTCTGCCTTCTCTGAAGCACCATAAGCTCTACACCACCCTTTTAACCTAACTCTGTATGTATTTTCTGTTTCAAATTTGTTTCTTGCAAACATATTATGTGATTCTGTTTTTTTAATCCTCTTTGCTATTTGCTTCTGTTTTATGGGAGTTCATTGAATTCATTTACAATTTCCTTCTATCCTATTTTCACCCCATATATACTTTAATTCTCCCTTTCCATCTTCTCTTTTTTTAGTAGTGTTTTGTTTCTAACCCAGCCACTCTCAACCTGGCATCCCTTCTATCACCCCTTCTCCTTTTTCTTATCTCCTTCTTTTAATGTTTCTGCCCTTCCTTCTATCTACCCTTTCCTTTTCTTTGCTATTTCACTTTCTACTGCCTTATAGGATAAGAAAAATTTCTATATCCAATTGAATGAATGTTATTCCCTCTTTGAGCCAAAATTGATGAGATTAGGTTACCAACAGTACTCATATTCCTCCCTTCTCTCCCTCTATTGTAATAGGTCTTTTGTGCTCTTTGGGTGATCGAATCTGGTCCACTTTACCTTCCTTTTCCTCTTCCCTCAGGACAATCTTTTTTTCACCCTTTAATGTCTTCTTTAATGTTATAAAATCAGAATCAATTTATACTCATACCCTCTGGCTACAGAGGCCTCTTATTACTGCTCTCTCAAGAGTAACAAGTATCATCTTCCTATATAGGAGGTAGCATGTTCAATCTTTAAAACATGTGGTTGCATTTTTTTTTCTTTTCTCCTTATTTTTTATACTTCTTTTGTGTCCAATATTTGTAGAGCAAATATATTGTTTAGACTTGGTCTTTTCTTTTTCTTTTTTTTTTTCTTTTTTTTGCTAAGGCAATTGTGGTTAAGTGACTTGCCCAGGGTCACACAGCTAAGAAATGTTGAGAGTCTGAGGTCAGATTTGAACTCACATTTAGGGTTAGGTGTTAGATGATTTTAGGTGTACGTGGCAAAAGGAGCTGTATAGCAGGAAATAACCTGAGGAGGGGGAACATTGTGTGCAAAGAAGGAAAACAAGAATGCAGTAGTGAAAGGTTGTTTACCCCAAGATTAATAGTTCTGTTATTGAGTAGCCTGTACCATGACCCAGTAAAAACAAAAAAAGCTGGGTATGAGATGATGTAATGAGATGGTATATAAGAAGGAATGTAACTGCTAGAGGACAGATGCCATTATAGAAAATGTAAAGTGCTTAATAAATGCTTTCTGTGCTTGACAACTTTTGGCATGTCAGGTGTTCTGTGAGAAGGAGAGTAGCTGGAGGGAGCTGCTTCGTAGATGTCCAAGGACCTGGAGGATGGTAAGGAACTCAGTTATAGTTCCCCTTGGTGAGTAGGGGAACTCAACAATTAGGGTTAAGGTTACTTGACTTCAGGGCTAGTGCTCTATGCACTGCGCTACCTAGCTGCCTTCAGACCCAGTCTTTACAATAAAAATAATTGAAAGTGCCCTACTTCATTGAAGATCCATCCCTGAAAGATGATGCTCATTCTAGCTACTTAGTTGATTTTTGGTTGCAATCCAAGGTCCTTTGCCTTGCAGAAAATGATAAGAAATTTTGAGGCACTTTGCAAATTAATGGCAGGAATGGAAACAAAATTCTTAATTCCTCTACAGCTAACTATGGGACCTTAGGAAAGGCTAAGGAAAACCAGCTCATTTTTCTAATGTATAAATCAATGGGATTGGGACTAGTAGAGTTCTGAGGTTTCTAATACCTCTAAACTACCTTTTTTTTTTCTCCTATGACAAGCTGTCTCTTTTCTGCTGAACAGAGTATTAGCCAACTTTTCCCTTCTCATGTCATGTGCTTTGGAGGTGGTGATACAGGGGTCTGTGATCATGTGTATTATCCCAGAAAGCAAAAGAGAGATGTGCTAGATTTTTCTATATGAATTCTTGATTCATGACTTACCTTATATCCTCACTATCCTAAGTTCAGTTCCTGTAGATGATATTCCAATATCTATCTCTGTTTATATGAAATCCCCACACACATGTGATTGGACCTATACCAGTGAACTGCCAAGGACAACTGTCAGTCAATCAGTCAATAAACATAATATACTTACTATCTGCCAGGCACTATGCCAAATCCTGGAGATAGAAAAAAAAAAGGCAAAAGACAGTCCCAAAGGAAGCAACATCCTAACACTTATGTAAGACAAATTATCTATAAGATAAAATGGAAATAAGAGAAAAATAAGAGGGATTAGGAAAGCAACATCCTAACAGTTTTGTAATACAAGTTATCTATACGATAAAATGGAAATAAGAGAAATAACAGGGATAGGCAGAAGATGAATTAGTAAACCAGGAGATAGAAATAGGAGATTATTATTGCCTGACTATGTTAGTCACTATATAGAGTCTGTAACCTAATAGCATATAAAAATACAACAAAGGAGAAAGGCAAATATAACATTGTTTCTGATGATAAGTGACATAGCAATTCAGAAGAGAGAAAATTTCATTCAGTTTAACTTTGGTTGAATGAGTACCTTTTCTTTCAAGTACAACACAAGGAGGAATAAAACAGCCTTTATAATCTAGTTATTTAAAGATCAATAAAGAGACAAATTTGCTTCATGAACACAAAGGTCATGTCTCAATCTAATAAAAATCACTATATGATTCCTATTATTTTCCAAAAATCAGTATTTCATTTTTTCAATATCAAACAGTCCCTTGGAGCTAATTGTTTCTCCCTCCCTCCCTCACCCCTCATCCCAAAGAGAGCAAGAAATCAGATATGGATTAAATATGTGCAATCATTTAAAACAAATTTCCATATTTATCATACTGTACAAAAAAAAAAAAAAGACCCAAAGAAAAAAACAATTCACAAAAAAGAAAAGCAAACAAACAAAAAGATGAAAATTCTATACTTTGATCCATATTCAGTCTCCATTGTTTTCTCTCCAGATGCAATTGACATTTTTCATCCCACGTCTACGGGAATTGCCTCATTCATCAATCAACCTCATTGTTGAAAAGAGCCACATCCATCACATTTGATCATTACATAATCTTCTTACTTGTAAAGGTTACTGGTTGAAAGAGATACTAAAGAAGAGAAAGGGACCTGTATGTGCCAAAATGTTTGTGGCAGCCCTGTTTGTAGTAGCTAGAAATTGGAAAATGAATGGATGTCCACCAATTGGAGAATGGTTGGGTAAATTGTGGTATATGAATGTTATGGAATATTATTGTTCTGCAAGAAATGACCAACAGGATAAATACAGAGAGGCTTGGAGAGACTTACATGAACTGATGCTACATGAAATGAGCAGAACTAGGAGATCATTATATACTTCAACAGTGATACTGTGTGAGGATGTATTCTGACAGAAGTGGATTTTTTCGACAAAGAGAAGATCTAACTCAGTTTCAATTGACCAATGAAGGATAGAAGCAGCTACACCCAAAGAAAGAACACAGGGAAGTGAATGTAAACTGTTTGCATTTTTGTTTTTCTCCACAGGTTATTTTTACCTTTTGAATCCAATTCTTCCTGTGCAACAAGAGAACTGTTTGGTCCTGCATATATAGCAGAATATAAAAAAAATAAGAAATAAAACATGTAACAAGCAGTGTTTTCACCACTAAATCACAGCTAGATTACAGCTTCAGTTCCTCCCCACAATGTCATAAAATATTTAAGGGATGAAAGGAAGAAAAAGAACAGTATAACTAGGATATACTGTGACATATTTAACATGTAGAGAACTACTTGCCATCTGGTGGAGGGGTAGAGAGAGGGAGGGATAAAGTCAGAACAGAAGTGAGTCCATGTTAGAGCTAAGAAAGAAAAGTCAGTAATAGGAGCTTGTCACTGTAAATGTGGTCATGGAAACAAAATAGATAGTCCTGATATTCAATATTGCATTAGTCCATTTATTTAGTGGTGCCCAACAGGGGGCATAAGAAGCATCAGCATCCAGGAGCTGTTTGTGAGTAGGATCCTCCTAGAGTTCCTTTGGTAACCTGTGGAGAAGGAAAGGAAGAAGAGTTTTTTACTTGGGGGAATTAAATGGGCCAACACATCGAAGGACGGAGCCAGGAGATTGATGAGAGGCTTAAATGCCTGTTCTGACTATAGTCCTCTTCTCCATTTGAAAGTTTGCCTCCATGGTATCTCAAAAGATCAACACCTGCTATGGTATTTTACCCTATAACCATCCAGAGGTGATAGTGCATTACTCAGTGTGCGGACTCAGATAACAGCAAATACACAAACTTATTGACCGTGTTGTGGGGGGGAAATATCCATAAAACAAAAAAAACAGGGACTTGTTAAGGACCATGTCTAGGTGAAGGGGCCATTCAATTCTCCAAAAGTCTCCATAACTGTGAATCATAACATCTGAAGGAGTTGCAAAGTAGCCTTTACTGACACAGGTGGTACATGTGGACTGGGAATGAAATAAATTGGAGGCAGAGGAAAGAGGAGAGAGGTCAGATAATACAATGGCCTCTCAATCTCCTTGTATCATCATCATCCTCTCACATGAAGAGATCTATTCAACAAGTTTGATTTAGGCCTCCAGCAGCTACTGGCAGGTAGCTCCCTTATCACGACAATTTAGTCCTTTCTACAGACTTTGAAATGGAATTTAATGAGAGATTAGTATTTTGAACAACATGGTCCTTTTAAACATATTGGCTTTACCACTGGCAAATAAATTAAAATTTTTGATTAACTGACATTCTAGGTTGCATAAATCAACATAAAAACAGTAAAACTTCCATCCAAAAGCAGTATTTTCACCATTAAATCATAGCTAAATTACAGCTTCAGTTCCTCCCCACAAGGTCATAAAATATTTAAGGGGTGAAAGGAAGAAAAGAACAGATAGAAAAACCATCAATATTGTCAATATATAGATGAGGAGACAAAATAAAAATATCAGGTTGAATAAATTGTTGAATATATAGATAATGACCTACACTACAAAATCCCCAACTCCCTGAAAATACTGTTCCTATCAGCCTACCAAAACTCTATATACACCCTGTCTCAAGTCCTCATTACTCTCATTAATCTTCTGTATACTAGCATCTATTTAGATATCTATTTTTTAAAAAAGTGAATAGATGTAATTACTTTGCAAAATCAGTAAAACAAGATGCCTATATATGTTAATTGGTGGTGGTACTGATGAAATCAGTGTAGCAATTCCTAGTTTCAAATAAAACATGTAACAAATTCACAATGGCCATTCTCTTTGCCAGAAGGGCCATTTATTTAAGAGAGGAAGATACAGACAAAATGGAAGGATAAAATAGGCACCAGGAGTGGTAAAAAACAAAATAGATTTGGGAGAGCAATAGGATTACCAAGGAAATGAGTTTGGAAGAATCCAACAAAGGATATGCCATGAGGCCTAAATAGGCCCCATTGAGCAGCAGATGAAATTCATAGCAGACTGAGGAGTTAGCTTTAGTAAGGAGAAAGTTGCCATTAAAGGGAGGAGGAGAGACAGAGACAGAGACTATCTTATAGTGAGCTTAGTCCTGAAAAGGACTTAGCAAAAATCTTCATAATGGGTACTTCTTTTATACAGGAAATACAACCTTGGGCATTCTTCAGAGGAGAAGAGGAAGTACCAGGGAAGAATTTGGTAACTCAGAGAGAGGGATCAAGGAGGAGCATATAGTTGACAGATCAAACATATCTAAAGATATGCTAATAGCTATCTCTAAGGATATTTAAAGATGTCCATGGTTTGGAGGGATAGACAATGGAAGCTGATAAATAGTTCCAATCTTACAACCATTCCATACAAACAGGATACTCTGAGACTTGATTAAGCCTGATAATAGGCAGATGAGCTTCCTCCTGATAAATGAAGAGAATAAGCTCAAAGTACACTCAGCACTGTAATTAATGACAGTAAAACTAGTAAGATCCTGATGGCTTTGAAATTCTATGGTTTGGGCAGCTAGGGGGTGCAGTGGACAGAGCACCAGCCCTGAAATCGGGAGGACCTGAATTCAAATCTGGTCTCAGACACTTAACACTTCCTAATTGTGTGACCCTGCCTCAGGGGAAAAAAAAATCCTATGGTTTAAGATTGTCTATGCTATTTTCCTTTTTATTTTTTAAATTAATTTTTCCATTAAAATATTTTCCTTTCATCCTACATATTCCATCTCTTACACATACACACAATAAAAAGAAAACTCTTGCAATAAATATGCTTATTCAAATATTCTTAATCATCAATTTTAGAGGGCTGAAACTCTTGAGTTGATGCACTGAGGTCCATTCAAGCACTTAGGGCTAGTTACTGATTGGGCAATACTCTATGGGCATATGCTTGGAAAATGGTCCTTCCCTCTATTCTGTGATGACTCAATGATTGGTGTATATAGAGGATTTTAGGAGGGACTAGGGGGTGGAGTAAGACGAGCCAGAGTCACTCTTTGCAGTAGATGAGGAAGAAGACTTTTGAGGAGATTCTGCTTCCATCCTGTTCAATCCTGCATCTAAAGACCAAGAATAAAGACTAAGGATTTTTGCTTATCTTGACTCTAGCTGATTCTGGGGTGTCCTGGGAGCTAGCGCCGTCATTACAATTAATCATCTAGAATCATGACCAATTTTGCTGATCAAAGTTCTTTCTGTTCATTTTTACAATGTTACAGTAAAATTGTTTTTCTGATTCTGCTCATTTCACTCTATATTAATTCATAAAAACATTACCATGTTTCTCTGAAATTATCCATTTCATATTTTCTTGTAAAATAACTGGATTCCATTTCATTCAAATATTTGAATGTTCAGCCATTCTACAAATATTGGCTCCAATTTCAATGTCCAGTTCTTTCTTACCATAAAAGAATAGTTATATATTTCTACACATAGATCCTGTTTCCCCTTCAACCTTATTAATAGACTGACGTGCCATTGTTGTGCCACAGTTCCCTTTTAATGTCTTGACCCAGTTTCCTTAATTATCCTATTCAGTTACTCTGCCTCAGGTTATAACCATTCCCTCTTAATGTTAGGATAAAGGTCTTATATCTTAGACCCCAATTGCCTCAGGAAAAAAAAAATATACCAAGGTTTGCCCGCTTATATTTAATATAATCCTTGAGACCTTTCTTTTTCTCCTGCTGGGCAGGGGATTAAAGAGAGAACTATCTCCTATATGTTTTCATTCATGAAATAATGTCAATACTTACAACTTTTCAATAGCTGTCTATAACATAGTATGCTTCTTTTAGCTGGAACTTTTAATGAGAACTAAAAACAACAATTGAGGGCAAGAGGTAGTTTCACTGGATGGATTTTAGAAAATAAAGTCAAAACATGTTAATGTTTTGTATGACTGCACATGCATAATCTGTATTAAAATATCTCACTTCCCAATGACAGGAGAGGAAAGAACTTAGAACTCAAAATTAAAAAAAAAAAAATAAATGTTAAAATTGTTTTTATATTTAGTTGTGGAAAAATAAAAATTTTAATTTAAAATTTAATTTTAAATAAGCATTAACATCAAAAAGAGAAAACAAAAGTTCAAGTAGTAGTATCTGGCATTTGGCATTTGAGATATTAAATATTTTCATATGAATGTATTTTTTTTTCTTTAATTCCCTTGATATTCTTGACCTTTTGTTCTTCCAGATGAATTTTGTTCTTTTTCCTTCTAATTCTATAAAATAATTTTTTGGAAGTTTGATTGGTATGGCACTGCATAAGCAGACCAATTTAGGTAGAATTTTCACTTTTATTATATTAGCTCGGCCTACCCATGAACAATTGATATTTTTCCAATTGTTTAGATCTGAGTTTATTTGTACAAAAAGTGTTTTGTGGTTGTATTCATATACTTCCTGGTTTTGTTTTGGCTGGTAGACACCCAAATATCTTATATTGTTTATAGTTATTTTAAATGGAATTTCTCTATTTTTTGCTGTTGAGCTTTGTCAGTAATATATATCAGTGCTCATCATCTGTGTGAATTTATTTTATATCCTGCAACTTTGTTGAAGCTATTAATTGTTTCAAGTAGGTTTTTGGATAGAAACTCAAAATCTTAAAAAAAAAACATTCAAATCTATCTTTACATGTAATTATTAAAAAATACTATTAAGAAAAAAAGAATCAACTTTGACTAGAACATTCTTAATGTTTTGTATTTGAGATCTGTATTTACATGACAGAAGATTCATGTGGCACAGTTATTTAACGTATAAAGAACTTATCTCTTCATATAACAATTAAGTAAGGTCTTTTTTTAAAAAAAATTAAATACTTAAAAACTTTATTTTTTTTTTCAAGGAAAACTGCCTTATACCCTACAATCAGAGGGTAAAATAGTTACTGAAAGAATCCACTAATTACCTCCTGAAAGAGATCCCCAAATGAAAACAATATCATAAATTCTAGAACTATTATGAAAAGGGAAGCAGCCAAGAATAAACAAGTCAAATCAAGGCTCCACATTCAGGACATAGCAGCTAAAATGTTTAAGTTAATATAAACAGAGAAAGCAATTCAGTGAATTGGGCATGCAATTAGAAAGCTAGAAAAAGAACAAATTATAGTGCCACAATTAAACACCACATTTGAAATTATAAAAAAATCAATGGGGTAGCTAGGTGGCACAGTGATTAGAGTACCAGCCCTGAAGTCAGGAAGATCTTAGTTCAAATCTGGCCTCAGGCACTTAACACTTCCCAGCTGTGTGACCCTAGGCAAGTCACTTAACCCTAATTGCCTCAGCCAAACTAAATAAATAAAAGGAGACATTAATAAAATTGAAACTAAGAAAATTATTGAACTAATAAATAAAATTAAGAACTGCTTTTATGGAAAAAATAAAATATTAAACCTTGGCTAATTTTATATAAAAAAGGAATAAGAAAACCAAATTATGAATATTAAAAATTGAAATGGTGAATTTGCCATCAATAATGAGGAAATTAAAGTAATAATTAAGAGCCACTTTGCTCATCTCTATGCCAATAAGTATGACAATCTAATTGAAAGGGAAGAATATTTACAAAATCATAGAGTTCCCAGATTCACAGAAGAGGAAATAAAATACTGAACCCATTTTAGAAAATGAAATTGAAAAAGCTATCAATGACTTTCCTTAAAAAAAAAAAAAAATCTCCAGGGCCAGATGGCTTTACAATTGAATTTTACCAAATACTTAAAGAACAATTAATTGAAATATTATATAAAATATTTGAAAAAATAGCTGAGAACAGAGTCTGATCAAATTCTTTTTATGAAACAAATATGGTGCTTCCTAAGCCAGGCAGAACCAAAACAGAAAGAAAAGTACAGACCAATTTCCCTAATGAATAATGATGCAAAGATTTAAAATAAAAAATTACTAAAGAGATTACAGCAATTTATCACCAGGACAATACATTATAACCAACTGGACTTGTTATACCAGAAATGTAGGGCTAGTTCAATATTAGGAATCTATCGGCATAATTGACTACATCAGTAAGAATACTAACAGAAATCATATGATATATTTGCCCTGTAGACAAATAATTACTACACGTCCCTGACTTTCTTAGGAGATAAAAATTAATAAATCTACGCTTTACAAATATGTTTCCCTAAGGGATGAAATCTTTATGTGGCTTAAGAAAAAAATTATTATCAGAGAATAGTATTACCATAAATTGGGAAAACATGGCTCTTTTTCCCTATGGTCAGAACCCATTTTCTTTCCAGTTTCTGTCCAATAATAATCTATTATAGTTTTTATGTGCCACCCTCTAATAAAAGGCTATTATTTCCCAATTAATGATAGGACAATTATTCCTTCCTTTCTCTTATGACATCAAGAGAGACAGAGATACACAGGTTAAATGCAAAAATACTACATGCAATTTTATTTACATTTTAAATTTCAATTTATGCTTATAGGCATTATTTTTTATTAAAGCTTTTTATTTTCAAAATGTGCATGGATAATTTTTCAACGTTGGCCCTTACAAAATCTTTTGTTACATATTTTTCCCTCCTTCCCTCCACCCCCTCCCCTAGATGGCAAGTAATTCAAAGTGTTAAACATGTTAAATTAAATCCAATATGTGTATATATATTTATATAATAACCTTTTGCACAAGAAAAATCAGATCAAAAAGAAAAAATGAGAAAGAAAAAATGCTAGCAAATAACAATTGATCATCATATAATCTTGTTGTTGCTGTGTACAATGATCTCCTTGTTGTGCTCATTTCACTTAGCATCAGTAAGTCTCTCCAGGCCCCTCTGAAATCATTCTGCTGATTGTTTCTTATAGAACAATAATATTCCATAATATTCACATACCATAACTTATTCAGCCATTCATTCTCCACTTGATGGGCATCCACTCAGTTTTCAGTTTCTTGCCACTACAAAAAGGGCTGCCACAAACATTTCTACACATGTGGATCCCTTTCTCTCCTTTAAGATTTCTTTGGGATATAAGCCCAACATAAACACTGCTGGATCAAAGGGTATAGATAGTTTGATAACTTTCTGAGCATACCTCCAAATTGCTCTCCAGAATGGTTGATCAGTTTACAATTCTACCACCAATGTATTAAGTGTCCCAGTTGTCCCACAATCCCTCTAACATTTGTCATTATCTTTTCCTGTCATCTTAGCCAATCTGAGAGGTGTATAGTGATATCTCAGTTCTTTTAATTTTCATTTCTCTGATCAAGAATGATTTAGAGCAGCCGCTTTTCATATAACTAGAAATGGGTTTAATTTCTTCATCTGAAAATTGTTCATATCCTTTGACCATTTATCAATTGAAGAATGGCTTGAATTCTTATAATTTGAATCAATTCTCTATTCGTTTTAGAAATGAGGACTTTATTAGAACCCTTAAATATAAAAATCTTTTCCCAATTTATTGCTTCCTTTCTAATCTTGTCTGCATTACTTTTGTTTGTACAAAAATGTTTTTAACTTAATATAATTAAAATGATCTATTTGATAATTAATAATGAGTTCCATTTCTTCTTTGATCACAAATCCCATCCTTTTCCACAGATCTGAAAGGTAAATTCTTTATGTCTAAATCACAAACTCATTTCGACTTTATCTTGGTATGTGATGTTAGGTGTGAGTCAACGCCTAGTTTCTGCCATACTAGTTTCCAATTTTTCCAGAAGTTTTTGTCAAATAATGAATTCTTATCCCCAAAACTGGGGTCTTTGGATTTGTCAAACACTAGATTTCTATAGTTATTGACTATTTTGTCCTGTGAATCTAACCTATTCCACTGATTGATTATTTCTTAGTCAGTATCAAATGGTTTTGATGACCACTGCTTTATATTATAGGTTTAGGTCTGGCACAGCTAGGCCACTTTTATTGGCATTTTTTTTCATTAATTTCCTTGAAATTCTTGATTTTTTGCTTTCAGATGAACTTTGTTATTATTTTTTCTAGATTTTAAAATAATTTTGTGAGAGTTTGATTGATATGGCACTACATAAGTAGACTAAATTAGGTAATATTGTTATTTTTATTATATTCGTTCAGCCTACCCATGAGCACTTGATATTTTTCCAACTTATTAAATCTGACTTTATTTTATTTGTGTGGAAAGTGTTTTGTAGTTATATTCATATAGTTCCTGACTTTCCCTTGGCAGATAGATTCCCAAATATTTTATACTATTGACAATTATTTTGAATGGAGTTTCTCTTTGTATCTCTTGGTGCTGGATTTTGTTGGTAATATTTTAAAACGCTGATGATTTATGTGACTTTATTTGTATCCTGCAAATTTGCTAAAGTTGTGGATTGTTTCTAGTAGCTTTTTAGTTGATCTTCTAGGGTTCTCCAAGAATACCATCATATCATTTGCAAAGAGTGATAATTTGATTTCCTCATTACCTACTCTAATTCCTTTCATCTCTTTTTCTTCTCTCATTGCCAAAGCTAACATTTTTAATACAATATTGAATAGTAATGATGATAGTGAGCAACCCTATTTCACCTTACATGCATTATTTAGAAATAAAAAAGACATGTTTAATTTTTATTTCCACACTTAATAATTTAAACCTTAAATGTGTTTATTCAGGCAACATTTTTTTGAAGAGTACACCCTTTCTTACCCTTCCACAAAAAAAAAAAAAAAAAAAAAAAAGCAGAGAAACAGATTTTGATCTAACAATTCTGTTGAAAACTCACTTTGTCTGAAAGATGACAAGGAGATTAGACAAAATCACAAAATTCTGAGAGATGATTGAGGCTTATAAGCAAAAAAAAAAAAGTTTTTTGTTTAACTCTTCCTACAACATGATATTTGTATAATTATGATAACTGTATACTACAAGTATTACAAATATGTCATTCAAACTTGAAGATACATAGAAATAACAAATTCCCACCCAGTGGCTTCCTTCATAAATAAAAAGGAAACTTAATAGATAAAAATAACAAATATATATTATTCCTGCAATTTTGGTGTTTTTGACATGAAATGTATTGGGTTGTGTACTTTAATTAATACATTTCTTTTCTTAGTTGTTTCACTCATCTTGTTCCTTTTTTTCCATTTTCTCAAAACCTTGTTTAACCTTTGTGCCTCTTTTGACACAAGCTTTTAAATCATTAATCATTGCCAATAGAGGTCAATATCCAAACAAGATCTCTTCTTATGGATTTGTTAATTTTCTTGCCAGTGCTGAACATTGTTGAATAACCATTCTAAAAACATGCTAAATGTGTAAAAATGTGTAATGATAAATGATAAAAATAAACATAACCTAGACACAAAATATGTGATATTTACTCATATTAAAATAGCTGTCTCAAAATAACACAATATAATTATGCAAATCTAAAGTAAAAAAAAAAGAAATTGTATTTTCATTTAACTAGCAAAATATAGTCTATAGGATCAAAAATTTAGTCCAAAGTGTTAATTTTTCAGATAAGGAAACTGAGCACCAGAAAAGTTAAGTGACCTTTTCATAATCACATAATCACACAGCTAGTAAGTGTCTGAGGTAGATTCAAACCCAACACAATTGCTTGTTTCTGACTTTAGCACTGTATCTACAATACCAGATTTATCAAATGTGTGTATTAGACTTTACAAACAATATATATGTCAGCTACAATTATTGTTTTTTATCATTAATAACTTATTTGCACACAAAGGAAATAAAATACAGGAACTTCTAAAGTCTTAATGTAGTTTTAAATTTTAGTAATTTTAGTAGAACTAAGACTTTTGGGACACCTTGTATTTTGAACGGCTTTGATAAGTTATTTATCACAAATATTATAGTGGCCCAATAGTCTTGATGTTTGAAGCTGGGTGTATTAATTTATGGGAATGTGGGAAGAAAATATTAGAACTTCTATTTGCATTTATTTTTAAATTTAAAAAAGAAACTAAGTTTTATTAGCATGTATGCAAACACACACACACACACACACACACACACACACACGCAAGCACACTGTGTTGTCCCTGGCACTTCTTTGGACCTAGATTGTATATCAGATAGGCATCATAGGCAATATTTGGGATATTAGCCTTAATGTTCATTTTGTAATATTAAGCTTACTACCTTGATTATTTATATAATTTTCAACAAATTTTTAATCTATCTACTTATCTATCTATTTTTTTTTTACTAGAACTGTAATTTCATTGATTTAGAGACCTTGAAGGAAGGAAATTTTTCTACCACAGTAGATTGGTATTGCTCTGCAGCTATATATTTACAAATTTTCTTCAGGTCTACATGCAAATCACTGTAACACATAGCATATTTTACATGGCATAATTACAGGCTCTATTAACAGAAAATTAAAATTAGCAAACACAGAATGAGGAATTGAGAAATTTACAACTTGACAAGAGACATGTTTGCTCACTGACCAGCTTTTCTAGAAACATATTCAATTAGGCATGCTTTTGACCAAGCACCTTCTTTATCTTGTTTATTTGTCAACCTAGAAAACAAAAATGGTTTTATAACAAACTTATAATCAAGTTATTCAAGAGTCAAGTCATTCAAAAACATCTTAATGTATAGATATAGATATATACACATGAAAAATATACATACACATACATTTTTTATCCATTAATGGATTTTTAAAAATTATGTAAGATTTACTTTACTGTTTGTTTGTAAAGCAAATTTTTAACAGAATCTTTGAACTGATTTGGTTTACTTTCCATATTGTTGGGTATGGAAAAAAAGTCCTCCTCATTTTGTTCTTAGCAAGAGCTTGCACTCCTCACAGTCATATTGATTTAATGCAGTTATTCTATTTTCTCTATCTCCTGTAGTTAGGTGAGCAAAGAGCTGGGACTGTGTGGTTATCTTTTTTATACAGTAGTAGAAATAAGGTGATATATATTTAAAACATCTAATAACTTTAAAACACTATTTGCTCATTGTTATTTTTTCATAAAACCTAATAGAACCAAGAATAATTAGATACAAGATAATTTTATTTATCTAGGTACATGTATCATTCCAGTAGAATATAAATTCTTGAAATAAAATACCATTTTTGTCTCATATCTCAAGGGCTTACCAAGTGCTTAATAATCATATATTGAACTGCATGTTCATAAATGGGAATGCAAAGAAATAAAACAAAATCTCACAACACCCTGTGACACCCTGCATTATAGTGTGTCAGAAATCATATCTGTTAAGATTCCTGGGTGTTTCTATTTGCTATAGATTAATTTCTTTTTTTCTTTCTTTCCTTTTTTTTTGGCTGAGGCAACTGGGGTCAAGTAATATGGTCAGATTTGAACTTGGGTCCTCCTGACTCCAGAGCTGGTGCTCTATCCACTGCACCTAGATTACTATTTCTAATGATTATATTTAGTCATTAATGCCATTGATAGACTTTTGAAATTTGCAAAGAATTTCATATATGCTTATTTGAGCCTGACCACAATCCTGGTAAGTCTGTACTACAGGTAAAATTTTCTCATTGTATTATTTGGAGAAACACTTGAACATTTAATACATATACATTATTACCACTTAACTGGATGTGAAAAACTTCTCACCCCCCAAAAAACATTTAAATGTTTGAAACAGTAAACCCAAGCATTATTTTCCATTACTATAAAAATATTTAAAACAATGAATAGTTGTAAACTTTCTAAACATCATAATAAAAAGCTGCTACATAAATAGTTCTTTTTTGGTTATAAAGTACTTTAATTTTTTTTATTAGGTAGATAGTGTATTATCATTATATTTGTGTTGTTCAGTTATTTCAGTAATGTCTTGATCCCATTTAGGCTTTTCTTAGCAAAAATATTGAAATGGTTTGCCAAATCTTTTTTCAATTCATTTTACAGATAAGGAACTGAGGCAAAGAAGTTAAGTGACTTCACTAGGGTCACATAGCTAGTAAGCTGAGACCAGATTTGAATTCACAAAGATGTCTTCTTGAGACTCCAAGCCTAGCCCTCTCTTCATTACATCACCTAATTATCCTCTTTTACAAATGAGAAATCTGAGGTCTACAAAGGTTAATATTAGAAACAAGTATTTAAAGTCCTAACAGCTGACAAGTTGCATTGACAAGAATTGATCACAAATACTTTGATTGCCAGTACCATGTTCTTTCCATCATACATTATGTTTTCTTCCATTATGTTCTCTCTCATTGTGGTCACCTCAAATTATGGGCTAATAGTTTTCTTCTGAAAATAAAAATAGTCTTATTATGTAAAGATATTACAGTTCAACTTTTGAGGATGTAGTCAGCTACAGACTTAGTAACAATAGATAATATAGCTGACTGTAAAATAAAAATATAAATTATTTACATATATATATCCTTCACCAGGAGCTTCCACACTGATGAAATCATAGGTTTGGTGTAAAAATTATTTACCTAACTAGATTTGGCACATTATTCTAGCCTGTCAAACTTTGTTGAGATCTTAATTCCACTATGCAATGTGTTATGTTAATTCTTCTTCCCAGAATCAGGTAATATGTGTCTTCATCAAAATCATTAATGAAAAATGCAAACCAGAATGGAATTAACAAAGGTCTATGGGATATTTCCATAGAAACATTCCTCTAGAATAAGTGTTTCAAAGAGTTGTCAATAATGAAATGGCTTACATAGGTAGATAGATAGACTGATAGACTCAGACACACACACACACACACACACACACACACACACATATATAGTAGAAGAAAAGAAACTCACTTATCTGCACATTATTATTCATAAAATCCAATAGAAAGTGGGCTCAGTATGATTGTGGGCTACTTTCACTATTCTCTATTGATAAAATTTCAGTAGTTATAAACTAATTTTAATGCAATATTTATGATATTTGGAAGCCCCTAAAGAGAAAGCACAACTATCATTCACGGAATTATTTTTTGAGTGAAAGAAAGCTAGGCAGAATAGGTATGAAAACAACATAGCAGCTAAGTTTACTTGGATTTACACAAAAAATATTATGTATATTTAAACACATTTCCTCATTATTTGCACAAAAATAATTCAAAACAAGTCAAGGATTACATGAGTGTGAAATGTCACATATATTCTGGGAAATGTCACATACTTTCAGATGTTAATTTATTTTCCTTAATCATATAACAATTGTCACAGTAAGGCCTGGTAGGAAAGGTGGATATTCAGAATTGTAATATAAAAACAAAAACAATTAAAAATTTTAATATAAACAAAATAAACATAAACATAAACATAAAATATAAACAAAAAAATTTGTGGAAGTACAGAATATGCCTAATCAATGTAAGGCTTTATGATAGAAAAATTTTAAAAGATCCATGTGATAGTTTAGTGTTAAAATGCAGAAGATTTTAAGGTATTCAATAAGGGGAAAATAAGTTAGCATCTCTTCCCATTCCCATTCCCATTTTCGAATAAACTGTATTCTTTGTTTCTTACCCTCTAGCTAATCACAAATTTCAAATGATTGCCCGACTCTTCTGCTCCAGTTATTTAATAGAATATCATAAAATATAAACAAAAAAATTTGTGGAAGTACAGAATATGCCTAATCAATGTAAGGCTTTATGATAGAAAAACTACATTAAAAAAAGGAAAGAAGTCTCACTAAACTCTTAGCATAAAAAAGTTAAACTGTATACAGTTGTCATGATATTAGGAGAATTAATATAGTCATCTGTCTAATATTTTGAAACATAAATCAATCTCTTCATAACACTATATCACTTATCTTGAATTTATATATTCAGATTTGTTACTTACACCAATACAGGTTTTCCTGACATCCTGGGATGTCTTAATAGCTCGCATGTTGATACTTTCAATTCTATTCTATTTACATTGCTAGAATCATATCAGGCCATATGAGTCAGTGTAGTAATTATCCCATATTTTCCTAATTCCATGGCTACCTTTATGTCAAAAATTGTGATGTCAGAATTTGCCTGTCTAATTTCAATTCTGGAAAAACTGATGATTGTAACCACACTTTAATGGACTTTCTGTTTTAAAGGAAAGAAAAACAAAACACAATGTTCTTTAGGAATGCTTCTGTTAATGAATATTTAACTTTATATTATTATTATTAAATATTATTAAACAATTAAAACCATACATTATTATACTAAAGCAAAGCTACATTAATTTGAAGTATTAATTTAAAGAAACATTCACTGACTAACTTATTTTATTTTATTTTAAATTTTTTTGCTGAGGCAATTGGGGTTAAGTGATTTGCCCAGGATCACACAGTGTTAAGTGTCTGAGGCCAGATATAAACTCATATTCTCCTGACTTCAGGTCTGGTGCTCTATCATACACTGAACCACCTAGCTGCACTAACTTATTTTTAAAAATACTTTATTAGATAGACAATGTGGATACAAAGAAATATACAATACAAAGATCCTGCTCGTAAAGAGCTTACAGTGTAATTGAGGAGAAGAGATTGGACACACAAAAAGTTAGACAATATAAGAAATGACTTACAAACAATTCATAGATACACATGCTATACTTCCTCCTTTATTTCCTCCCTAATAAGAATATCTCACACTTATTCGGTGTTTTTTATTTGTGTATAAAGGATTATAGGTGGTTCGTGAGATGGCGCAGTAAGAGTGGCAGGTCTAGAGACAGGAAGAACCGAGTTCAAGTTCAGCCTCAGACACCTAGCTAGATGACCTTGAGCAAGTCATTTAACTCTGTTGGCTTCAGTCTCCTCATCTGTAAAATGAGTTGGAGAAAGAAATGGCAAAGGCCTCTAAGCATCTTTACCAAGTAAACCCCAAATAGGGTCACAAAAAGTCAGACATGACTGAAATGATTAAACAATTAAGGAGGTCTGTGTTTTTTATCATCACCCCCATGTATAGATAATAAAACTGAGGCTTGGAGAGGTCATATGACTTTGTCACAAAGGTAGCACAATTATTTAGTATGTGATTTAGACCCAAGTATTCCTAAACAGAGTAAAAATACTGTTTATTGATTATACTAAACTGCCTTTACCTGTCCCTAAGGAAAAAAATCTCCATGGGGAGAAAAAAGAAAAGCTTTTAGAAAATAGATGGGTTCAGAAATAAAACCAAGGATCCAAATGTAAAAAAGCAAGATCAGTTCTAGAAAGCTTATATCTCTCTCATCTCTGCCTCTTAGCTTCTATGGCTTCTTTAAGTCATAGCTAATGACAGCAGGTCTCTATAAAGGGCTTTTCCTGATCCTTTTTAATGATTTTTGCCTTCCCCTATGACTGTTTCCAATGTTTGTACATGGTTGTTTTCATGTTTTTCAGCTCCTTAAACCAGAGAGAAAATAAACTGTCTTTTGCCCTTTTTTTGTACCTTCTGCACGTAGTGTATAATAAGGGGTTATTAAATGGTTACTGGTTGGATCATTGAAGGGAAACTTCCAGGGGGTTCTGATTTTTTTTAAAGAAGTAACTGCTCTGATTTGAAACTATGCCCAAAAAGTTATCAAACTGTGCATACCCTTTGATCCAGCAGTGTTTCTACTGGGCTTATGCCCCAAAGAGTAAAGAAGGGAAAGGGACCTGTATGTGCCAAAATGTTTGTGGCAGCCCTGTTTGTAGTGGCTAGAAGCTGGAAAATGAATGGATGCTCATCAATTGGAGAATGGTTGTATAAATTGTGGTATATGAACGCTATGGAATATTATTGTTCTGTAAGAAATGACCAGCAGGATGAATACAGAGAGGACTGCCAAGACTTACATGAACTGATGCTGAGTGAAATGAGCAGAACCAGGAGATCATTATATACCTCAACAACGATACTGTATGAAGATGTATTCTGATGGAAGTGGATCTTTTCAATAAAGAGAGTTAATTCAGTTTCAATTGATCAAGGATGGACAGAAGCAGCTACACTCAAAGAAAGAACATTGGGAAATGAATATAAACTGCTTGCATTTTCGGTTTTTTTTCCCGGGTTATTTCTGCCTTCTGAATCCAATTCTTCCTGTGCAACAAGAGAACTGTTTGGTTCTGCACACATACATTGTATCTAGGATATACTGTAACCTATTTAACATGTAAAGGACTGCTTGCCATCTGGGGGGAAGGAGTGGAGGGAGGGAGGGGAAAAATTGGAATAGAAGTGAGTGCAAGGGATAATGATGTAAAAAAATTACCCTGGCATGGGTTCTGTCAATAAAAAGTTATTTAAAAAAAAAGTAACTGCTCTGAACAAATATCTTTATTTGTGAACTTTTCGCCCTCCTTCTGATACCAAGATTTTACCACAAATATTTAATTGATTTCACATTAATAAGGATAAATTAAAAAAAATTACTTCTTTAGCTTAAGTTTATATATTGTTTTGAAGTCTAAAAAGTATTTTCCTTACAACAAATACCATTTTACAGATAAGAAAACTGTGGCTGAGAGGTAACGTATACCTCTTGTCACAAATGTAACAGTTTAAACATAGATTAAAACCAGGCTTTTAAATGCAACACTACTTTGCTACAAATTCTAGCTCACTATTTCATACAAATTCATTCATTTAGATTGCTTATTTTCCAATTCTTAAGTATTTAAAGGAATGGGAAGTGTGGCTAGTAAAGGTAGTGACCTAGAAGTGGGATGCCTGGGGCAGCAGCAGAACATGAAGTACCCAAGAAAGCTACAAAGGAATTGGATATCACAGACAAACTTAAAAAAAAAATGTTTTCTTGGGGTCAGAAAAGGGAGGAAAAAATTTATTTACAGAATCACAGAATTTTAGAGATCATTTAGTCCAATCCCATCATTTTACAAATTAGAATGAAGATCCAATACAAAAAAGTGACTTATTCAAAGTTATGTGAGTCCATGGTGAAACTGTGACTAAAAATCTGATTTCATGAATCTTTCTTTTATTATGCCATTGTTTTCCAAAACAAATTATACTGTAGAGAAGTAAAATATTTAAATATTTTATAATGCCCATGTAATAAATATTACTAAGCACTTCTGTGCAAAGACACCATGTTTGACCACTTATTACTCTTATCTTCCACATCTTATCAATAGGGTCCTTGGGGAAAATATATAATCTTGGGTAAGAATATCAAACAAGGGAAGAATATCATAAAATACAAAGGCTCAGGATAGATTAATGGTTACTTAAAAAACTATCTTATACAGCTTCCTATACTCTTTTTTTCCCCCTCACCTATTCTTAGACTGCATGGCCCTTATGCTCTGAAAACAGAAGATGCAGCTCTAAGTAGTCATACTATAATTCAGCTTTATTATAAGTTAAATAGGCTCTCTCTATTAGCCCGTGAAGGAAAAAAGTGTTGCAAATTTGATACAATTAATTTTTAAAACAATAATTCTAGAAGAGTCACTTCAACCTTATTCAAGAAAATTTAATTAAGGTCATATAATTTGTTCAATATAATATTCTGGGTGCATAAGAATGCTAAAATGAAAACTGACATTGTTTCTAAAAGAACTTACAAATCTATTCAGAGGAAAAGACATCCATAAATAAGCATAATGCTAGAAATATAGTGATCAGCAAGGTCAAATAGATAAAGAATAAGATTAGACATGGAGCAGTGACTAAGATCACTAAAGTCTTCATAGAAGAGAAAGAATTTGATTAGGTATAGGGGAAATTGAAGATCTGTGAATATTTAGAGGTAACAAAGATCAAAACAAGATAGCAGTATCTTGAAGTGTATGAAAAAATTGAAGAAATAGTTAATTAGAATTAAGGATAATTTAACAATTATAAAAATATCCATAGCTTACCTCTTTTGACAATTCTGACTGTGGCTGTTTTCCCTGCATTATCAAGTAACAAGTCCTACCATAAAAAAGTAACTTTCCTTAAAAATTAACATTAGATTCAAAAATCACTTTAGGATACAATGAATATAAAATTTTTATTTCTATGGCACAATTAAGCAAAATAATTTTCAAGATAATCACTTCCTGATAATCCATATAGATTAGAGGATATAGATCTAGATTAATGTAATAATTCAAAATGGCAGATGAAAAACAGCAACAAAACTAAATGATAATCACATATGATTTTATTGAATAAAGTTGAGAACCTATGTGATTGAAAGATTGCTGGTGCCCCAAACACAAATAAGTTGAAAAGAGGGTTAAGTAATAACTTCTTCCCAGGAAGAACTAAGGTTCATTTTAATGGCCATATAATGTATCAAGAAAGTGGTTTATATTAAGGGGTAAATATTGTATGAGAATCAGGTTAAGAACCTCTGATTTTACTATTGGTGAAGTTATGAATTTATCTAAACATTCCAGAGAGGAATTTGGACCTATGGTAAAAGGGCTTTAAAACTATACATACTATTTGTATGTATACAAAGGGAAAGGGACCTATTTGTATAAAAATATTTTTAGCAGTCCATGGTGGCAAAGAAGTAGAAAATGAGGGGGTGTCCATCAATTGGGAAATGGCTGAACAAGTGGTAATATATGATTGAAATAGAATATTTTTATGCTCATGGAAATTAACAAGCAAGATACTTTCAGAAAAACCTGGAAAGACTTCCATGAAATGATGCAAAGTGAAGTGAGCAGAATAAGGAGAACATTGTACACAGCAATCCTGTGTAATGATCAATTGTAAAAGACAGATTTTTTCAGTAATGATCCAAAGCAATCCCAGCAGATTCATGATGATGATGATGAAGTCAGGGTAGCAATTCCTAGTTCTAAATAAACATGTGACATATTCACAATGAACATTCTCTTTGTCAAAAAGTATTTAGGAGAAGAGGTTACAGGCAAAATAAAAGGTAAATAAAACAGGAACTAGGAGTGACAAATATGAAATTGAGTTGGGAGAACAATAGGATTATTGTCATCAAGAAAAGGAGTTTGGAAGAATCCATTAAAGGAATATGGAAGTACACCACTGAATGGTAGATTTGATCCACAGAGTTGTTTAGTAGACCAGAGTTAACTATATAGTAAGGAGAAAGATGCTATTAAAGGGAAGGCATTGTGTGTGTGTGTGTGTCTGTGTGTGTGTGTGTGTGTGTGTGTGTGTGAGAGAGAGAGAGAGAGAGAGAGAGACAGACAGACAGAGACAGAGACAAAGACAGACAGAGAGACATACAGAAAAAGAGAGAACAAACCTCATAGTGGGTTTAGTCCTGAAAAGGACTTAGCAAAGATCTTTATTATGAGCAGATCTTTTATAGGACAAATACAGTTTTGGGGGTTTCTCAGAACCAGGGAAAAATTTGGTAGCTAAAAGAGATGGATCAAGGAAGAGGCCTCAGACCTGTTCCAAAGATATGCTAATGAATAACTCAAATATGGTTTAAAAATGCCCAAAGGTGGAGGGAAAGACAATAGAGGTTGATAAAGAGTGCCAGTCTTATAAGTCATATACAAACAGGATAGTCTGGGAATTGGTTATAGACAGATGAGCTTCTTCCTGACAGGGGAAGAGAATAAGTCCACATCAATGATGTGGTGGCCTTTCAGGAAAATTGTGGGGACAATACCAATATTATTTTAAATACATCTAGAAGAAAAATTCCACTTGATTTTTTTTTTTTTTTAAGAAACAAAGGGAAATAACTATGGGTTATCTATTATGAAAATAAATTGTGAAAAAAAATAAAAGGAAAGAGTATGAAATCCAAACATAAGTTATAAAAGTCTGAATCTGCAGCACACCAAAACATGAAAGAGCAGAAACCAATCTCGTTACAATTACAAAATTACAAAATAGTCCTTAAAAGTAATTTTTGACAAGACTGGACCCCAGAGAAGAGAGAAAAATAACACCCCATATTCCTTTCTCCTGTGATGAGGTAAAGGGCAATGAGTACAAAAAGGCCATAACATACACATACAGGTAGTTTAGTTGTGTTGGCTAGTTTGTTTTTATGTTTTTTTTTTTTTTTTTTTAACACTTTTTAGCTTTATTTTTCAAATAGTATTTGATTTTTAAAATACATATAAAGATAATTTTCAACATTTATTTTTATAAAACTGTGTGTTCCAAATTTTTCTCCCTCCTTTATCATCTCCCCAAGGCAGCAAGCAATCTGATATAGGTTAAATATATACAATTCTTTTAAACATATTTCCATATTTGTCACGTTATGCATTCTTCTTTGCTTTAGATTGTTTAAGGAGTAGGGAAATGGGGGAGGAATATATTAGAAAACTAAAGTGACATAAAGAAAATATCACAAACTAATGTAAATGTTAATTTAAAATGTATTTTAAGATTTATAAAATTTTCATTAAGTACAATTCAACTTGAAAGAAAACACTGTAGTGTGGAGCAATAAAATTTTAAAAAGGCTTTACTATATATATATATATATTTATATATATATATGTACATACATATAGGTATATGTATACCTATATGTGTATATACACATACATATATAGATAGATATAGATTTTTATTTTCTATCTTCTTCTTGATCCAAAAACTGAAGTGGAAAGAAAATCAACATGTTATAGGTAGCTGCAGACTACCGGAAATCTCTATTATAGTTTTCTGTTTGGGAATATTTCCTCTAGGTCACTGTGATGAGCTAATTCACATGATCTTTTACAATTCACAAGAGCCTTAAGAAAACAAAACAAAACAAAAAACACTTAGGATAGCAAGGAATGCCCAGAGAATTCAGGAAAGGCAATGGAGGTCTTATGTAGGAGGATGTGAACAAAAACAGTAAACCAGGAATAAGTGGAACCAGGGTAAAAAATAGAAATAAAATGTTCAATGACAGTATAGGAAATTTTAGTTTGGTTTGCATCCAAAGTATAGAAAGTTGTAGTAGTAGGTAGTAGTCGAGATAAATCGTAGTGTCCATTTAGACTTGTATAACATGGACTTATACAAAAATATCAAAGCAAAACAAAGGAGCTAGAAACACTTCATTAAAAAGCTGTTTCATTTTTTGACTCTTCCAATTCGGATTTTCCCCCAAAGGGGAAGAACCTCCAAATTTAAAAAAGAATTACAGTTTCGAAAGGGGGGGGGGGGGAAGCTTTCTTTACAAACTAATGCGATGCTCTTTTCCTACCTTGGTGGGACTTGACATTTTTTTTTTTTTACTTGGGAAACAGGCACTCAAAAAAACTTTACGATTTACCAAGACTGATTCTGGCATTCTCCACTCCTAGACAGGGCGGAGGTGCAAGGATTTAAAGGACTGCGTTTAGCCAAGGGGAAAAAAGGGCAAGACCAGCAAATCACTATGGGTATGAAGAAAAAAGCTAAAGCCCCGGAATCAAAACTAGAATTTTACAAAAAAGGGCAAACCCGGGAATTGAATCGGAGACAGACTGGGAGAGGGAACAAAAATAGAAAGTCCAGGAAACAATGGGAGAGAGAATGGGAAGGAGGGTAGAGGAAAAGGATGAGGGGACCTGACAGATAGGGGGAAGACTACTCTGGGATCTCCAATGACCAATAAGAAAGGACAGAGTTCCCGCCATCATGAGAGGAAAACCTAAATACCGCACTAAAGATAACCTTCTAACTTAAGGTCTCGTCCCACACCACTATTTATAAGTCTAACAAAGTCCTGCCCACACTATTGCGCCAATGTTTGCCTAGATATCCTGAGCTCTAAATGTCTAACTATCATAATTCGGTCCCCACCTCCAACCCTCCCCTCCCCCCCCAGCCCAAAGAGGACGACTGGGAAAAGAACTGTTTAGAGGGAAGGGTGGAGGAGGGGCATGTGCCTACCTCATTATGGAGAGCATCTCTGTGGTTAAGGCTTCCCTGGTGTTTAAAAAAAAAAAAAAAAAATCCTAGCTAGGTTTAACTAGCTAGAATAAACTCCCACATACCTTTAGCTGTCTTAGTCTATTTTTTCCCTGATTGACTTTCTTATTTTGTATGTTTAAATATTTTTGTTTTTCTTAGTTACATATAAAATAAGATTTACATTGTTTTTAGAACTTTGCATTCCAACATTTCTCTCTTCCTCTCCTCCATTGAGAAGTCAAAACATTTCCATAAAAATCATATTACAAAAGAAAATATAGATTTCCCTACATAGCACCCACTCGCTAAAAAATCTCATTCCCTCTGTCTCTCTCTGTCTCTCTGTCTCTCTGTCTCTCTGTCTCTCTGTCTCTCTCTCTCTCTCTCTCACACACACACACACACACACACACACACACTTTTAAAAAAGTGAAAAAAGTATGCTTCAATCTATATTCAAACAGAGTTTTTTCTCTGGGTATAGATAGCATTTTTCATTATAAGTCTTCAGAGTAGTCATTGCTAATAGAAAAGTCATTCACTGCTGATCATCTCGCAATATTTCTATTAATGTGTAGTTCATGGAGAACTTTCCAGGTTTTTTTTAAAGAGCATCCTGCTCATCATTTCTTATAGGACAATAATATTCCATCATAACCACAGATCAAAATATACCCTTTCCTTTTTTTTTTTTTAAATCTCTTTTGGGATTAATACCTAATAGTGTATTGTTGGGTCAAAGGATATGGTTTCATAACTGTGCATAGTTCATATATTTTGATCATTTATCAATTGGGGAATGGCTCTTTTTTTTTTTTTTTTAATAAATTTGACTTAGTTCCCTATACATTTGAAAAATGAGGCCTTCATCAAAGAAATTTGCTTCGAATTTTTCATATTTACTATTGCTAACTGTATTTCCCTGTTTATTCTATTTTCTCTCCTTTAATTCTGTCTTTCCTGAAAAGTGTTTTGCTTCTGATTTCCCCATATGCCCTCTTTTCTATCACCCTCTCCCTTTTTCATATCCCCTTACTCATCTACTTTCTAGTGAGATTAATTACAATACCACCAATTAATATTTTTAAAAAAATATCATCATTCTATTTTATTGATTTTGTAAAATAAGTACATCTATTATTTTTTAAAAATATATGTGTAAATAAATAAATGCTCTTACACACAAGATTAATGAGAGGAATGAGAATTTCAGACAGGAGGTGTATAGAATTCTTGTAGGCTGATAGGAATAATATTTTGAGACTTGAGAATTTTGTCGTGTAGGTTATTACTTATAGTTTCAAAAATTCATTTAAAATGACATTTTTATTTTGTCTCCTTATTTATAGCTGATAATATTGATGATTTCCCTATCTGTTCTTTTTTTTCTTTTCCTCTCCCCCCAATATTCTTCAGCATTGTGGCTAAGAACTGAAGCAGTAATTCAGTCAGCTTAAAACACCACATTTGGATGGAGGTTTTAGCCCTTTAATATTGGTTTATGTAAAACCAGAATATTAAATAATCAGAAATTTCCATTTCTTTGCCAGTAATAAAGTCGACAAGTTCGCATACCTAAAAGGGACTATTTTGTTCAAAATACTGACTTCTTCGAATTACGTTCAATTTCAAAGTCCGTAGAAAGGACTGTATAAATGAACTAATACAATATTAAATATCAGAACTATCTATTTTATTTCCATTAACACCTTTATAATTATAGATTCCTGAGTGTATTCACTGAAACCAACCTCTGCGAATTAACACCCTCAGGAAAGTGCAGTAGAAAGCCCTTCATCTCCTTATCAACTTTGCACGCTGCTATAAACTGAGTCCAATGATATTGCAGCAGTAGTCAAGCAAATTTTTCCTGCAGAAAGGTTTTCAGTGTTCTGTTCACTTTTAAAAACTTTACTTTTCATCTATCTCTTTATATAACCAAACGTAAGATATGTATAAAGAAAAATAAAAAAAGCGAACTACTTTGACCTGGTTGCAAAGGAAGGAAAGATACCCGGGCTTTTTTTTTTTTTTTTTTTACTAAACCGGCTTTCTTCACCCTGTCCCACCCCCACAAACTCTGAAAATATTCCTGGAAAATGTCCTGTTTCTGGGATGGATCCTGTCCCACTGTTATCATTTTCCCCAGGAGGGGCTGGGGGACCTGGAGCTGGCACTCTCTCCCCTCCCTCTTGCTTACTATCGCACTTTGCTGCCTCGCTCTCAGGCACTGGGACAAAGTAAATAGAGAACAAACTGAAGCCGAAGCCGAAACAAGCGCAAGCAGAAGCAGAAGCAAAAGTAGAAGCAGAAGCAGAAGCAGAAGCAGAAGCAGTCGAAGCTGTCGCAGCACAGACAAGACTGCATTATTTCATCGCGCAATCTTTGGTGCTGGGCCTTCTCACAATGAAGATCTTTGGAGGGCGCTGCGTTGCCTTCATTCTGACTCTCTTTCTCACGATCCTGATCTCAGAAGCAAAAAACTGTGAGTAATCAATTATATTCATAGCCGTGCCCCATTTCCTGTCCCCCATCCAACCCGCAGACAATTTTGTCAAGTTCTATTTCTTGGTCTTTGGGATATTCTTTTCCCTGGGTCTTTTTATCTATTCTTGTCTCCCTCACCCCTTTCCTCCTAGTAGAAGTCTAATAGAATCAATACTAAGTAAATAGGGGGCAACTGCATTTATCTAAAAAGATGTATAATGGAGAGGGAGGGTCGGGTAGGAAAAATATTTGAAAGGTTGAGACGACAGTAATTTACTGCCGACTTGTCTTCTTTTGGAACAAGTCCAAAGAATACTAGGACTAATTAATAATAATGGAGTGCAATTTTTGTCTTGTCACATCCTCCTTTCCTTCACTTATCTCCCGATTTTAGAATGAAGTTCCCAATCAGTGCATTCCAACTCTGGAATCCAGGAAAGCCAAACTTTATTCTCCACTCGGCTCACTGCTCACCCTGCCCCCACCAGTAACCAACTCAAAACATCCCTCCCTTTCTCCGGCTTCTCCACCTAACGTTGTTCAATGCCCCTGTACTTTGAACTTCTATTGACTCACATTGCCACGCAAAAGAACGATGACAGCTTGTTTCTTTAGTAGGCTGCTGTTCCATGGTAACTTCGAGATCAAAAGAAGGCATGTTAAAACTTGTTACCTAGATCACTTGATAACCTCACATTTTAATACTAGGTATATCGAAAAAGTTAATTTGCTTCCTTGACATGTTTGGAGTAGCTTCCCATATATTCATACCTTGAATTAAGTCTCCTATTATCTTCTGTGGGATACATAATACATATTTTTGGAAGAGTAGAGTATTTCCACATTTGGAGGATTAATTTGGTTTCAAAGTCATGTTATTACTATTTAAAGGTTGCCTGAGGTGAATTATCTTAAAGGGTGATGTTTTTGTTGTTGTTGTTGTTATTGTTGTTGTTTGTTTTTTAATTAGGTAGGGTGTTGGCAAGTAATATTGTTTCTCAAAGTTTTCCTCTGAGTACCGAAGGAGATGAAAACCTTGAACTCTAAAATAGCTTTTGCAGCTTTTGGTAAAATAAAGGGAAAATAATCCAAATTTAGTAATTTCAAATTAGAAATTAAGAAGGAGGTTAAGTATGAATTAGAACAAAACAACACTGATTTTACATAAATCAAAATTGTTATATGTATTTTAAAAATCTAAATGCTAAAAATTGATGCAATTTCTGTTTCTCTGAAGCAAAATGGGAAAACCTCAACACAAAATGACCAGTTTATAAAATTCCTTTACTTTAGCTCTTAAAAATCTAGATGGAATTTATATAAATCAATAGAGATTTGAGGAATTTTCCTGAGAATTTTACTACACAGAGAAAAAAGAACAAAAATCCCTTACCTTTTTCAAATACTACTCAGTTTAATGTTATTATGGAAATTTGCCAAGCTTCTTTTTTCAGGAGAGTTACTGACTCTGAATATTAGAAAAATATAAGTGTTTATAGTTATGGAATGAACATCCTTTTCTTTACTGGTTTCTTTCCTTACTAATTCTTATACTGGATTCTAAGTCAATCAAACGAGTTTGTTCTGATCTTCCCGGAAAATTAACTTTAAATGCATAGCATCCTTACTTAGTTAGCTCAAAGTCCCTACTCCAGTTTATTAAGTAAACTGAAAAATCTTTTTAGGTGGCTCTGTAGGACAATGCATGGAAGCCTGGGCCTGGAATCTGGTGGAATTGAGTTCAAATTCAGTCTCCCAACATTTTCTAGCTATGTAACCATGGGCAAGTCACTTCATCTCTCTTATTTTTCTCAACTGTAAAATAGCAATAAAAGTAACAACAACTTCACAGTGTTGTTGTGAAGATCAAATGAAATAATATTTGTAAAGGGCTTAGCTCAGCACCTTACACATAGTAGATCTTCTCCCTATAAACTCTCTCTCTTTTCTCTTTCTGAAATCTGATCTCTTAGGTTTAAACAAATGTCAGTTTTATCAGTCATATAATTTATTAACAGCATAAACAAACGATAGAAAGATTTCATATTTCAACAATGTAGCACTCATAAGATATTATCCAGATTCACCTCTTGCCATCAACTGCAATTGAGGACTCTTCCTGAACTCTGGATGTAGTCCTAATTTTTAGCTCTTTGTAGACTAACTAAAGCCAGTCAAGAATTCTCTTTATACTTTCTTTTTTTTCTTTTTTTTATTATTATAGCTTTTTATTTGGAAATTATATGCATGGGTAATTTTACAGCATTGACAATTGCCAAACCTTTGTTCCAATTTTTCCCCTCCTTCCCCCCATTCCCTCCCCCAGATGGCAGGTTGACCAATACATGTTAAATATGTTAAAGTATAAATTAAACACAATATAAGTATACATGTCCAAACGGTTGCTGTACAAAAAGAATCGGATTTTGAAATAGTGTACAATAGCCTGTGAAGGAAATCAAAAATGCATGCGGACAAAAATAGAGGGATTGAGAATTCTATGTAATGGTTCATAGTCATCTCCCAGAGTTCTTTCACTGAGTGTAGCTGGTTCAATTCATTACTGCTCTATTGGAACTGATTTGGTTCATCTCATTGCTGGAGATGGCCATGTCCATCAGAATTGATCATCGTATAATCTTGTTGTTGCTGTGTACAATGATCTCCTGGTTGTGCTCATTTCACGTAGCATCAGTTCATGTAAGTCTCTCCAGGCCTTAATGAAATCATCCTGCTGGTCATTTCTTACCAAAGAATAATATTCTATAATATTCACATACCACAGTTTATTCAGCCATTCTCATTATACTTTCACCAAACTTTAAAGACTAAATTCAGTTATCTTAGCAAATGTCTCAAGTTTTTTTTTTTTTTTTTTCACATAAGACATTTAATTTTTTTAGTCTTCAAAAAGTTTCTGTTTTTTTTTTCTCTTTTATGGTCTTTCTCCAGTCATGACACCAACAGTATCCAAAATTGCAATTAAATTTCCTCTTTTCTATGACATCATATTCTCCATAAAATGTTATGTTCTTTTGGCAGTTCTAGTAACACACACACACACACACACACACACACACACACACACACTCCCCTCTCCCCCCCCCCCCCCGCCACTGAGTGAGTACACACCATTTTAAAACATTCTACCTTTTTCCCCATCTTCTTGCCTTCTTTCACCTTCCACACAAATACACACTTGTGATTTCAAACAGAATAATTGTTACATTACAAATAATTTGGCCTGCCAATTACATCTAATATCCCTTAGTTGCAATTAAGGTTAAATGTTCTGTTTACTTCAAACTTTTCTTTTTTGTGGATTTTAATATTTTGAATATATTTCATTAAATGTTTTAATTGCATTTAAGAAAGACTTTAACATTCAATTTTTAAAATTTGAGCTCTAAATTATCTCTCTGTTTCTTGCTCCTCCTTCATTCCTGGAGAAGGCAAGCAACATGATATTGATTATTCATATAAAGTTATACAAAACATATGTCCATATCAGCCATGTTATAAAAAACAACACACACACATACACACATAACCCTCAGAAAAACTAAGTGAAAAAGTTCAATCTGTCCTCAAAATTTATCAAGTCTTTGAAATTTTCTTGGATCATTGTCTCAGAATAAGCTAAGTCTTTCACACTTGATCATCCTTAAAATATTGTGGTTACTGTGTATATTGTTGCCTTGATTTTGCACACTTCATTTGTTTCAGTTCATATAAGACTGCCCAGGTTTTTCAGAAATCATCCTACTCATCTTTCTTATGGCACAATAGTATTCCATCACAATCATATATCCCACAACTTGTTCAGTCATTTCCCAGTTGATGGACATCCCTTCAGCTTCAAATTCTTTGACACCACACACACACACACACACATACACAGAGAGAGAGAGAGAGAGAGAGAGAGAGAGAGAAAGAGAGAGAGAGAGAGAGAGAGAGAGAGAGAGAGAGAGAGAGAGAGAGAGAAAAGCATGGAAGAATATTTAACCTAGATATAGTTTTGAATCAGTTGAGTGCAAGTTCCTTAACATGTGTTGGTCATGTTGGCATGCTGACCACGTCTGAGAGAGAACCACTTATCTACATATTTTTAAAGCTAGCTGTTGTATGAAGGCCATTGGAAGCTACTATAATGACATTATGCCTTATTCTTTGAATAAATTAAGTCATTAAGGATGATTTCAATATCTTTTAAGGAAAATCTATCTTCTTTTATATGAAAGACACTATTCCTAATACAATCCCTCAATTGCCCTATAACTGAATCAATAAATCCTGGAAGAGGACATTGCAGAGTAGGAGGGTGCATAAATTGGACAAGGGACATAGACCCAGAGATGGGATGATATAGCCATTGGGAAGAATAGTAAGAATGAGGAAATTAGGGGATAGAGTTGAACTAAGTGATTTTGGACAAGGATAATATCTAAGACATGGAGCTAGTTTTGTCCAGCATTAGTTCCCATGAAGTGATATTTTCTCAGAAGGAAGTACTGGAGGAAGGAATGATAGGAATAGAAAAATAAAAACAGTAACAAAGAAATTGGTTACAAGAAGGAGGCCCAACTTTGTACTTCATAAGTTTTAACCTCATGAGAAACATGGAGTGATTAAATTAGGAATAAATAGGGTACAATCATGAACTGAAATGGACAAAAGGACTGGCCCTCCTTTGTGCCATACTTCAAAGGCCGGGGGCTAGCAGAAGAATGTTTGCTCAGTTAGATTAGGGGACTTCTTTTGCACTTCAAAAGACCAGATCAATAAATGCTCCTAAGGGTGTCTGTTCCAGGAGGGTGTCGCCTAACCCTGATCCCTATCTATGTTAAACATCTGCCCTGGTGGATTCTCCTTTCATCCTGTAAAACCCCCATTCTCCTGTTGTAAAACGCGAATCACAGTTTAACGTCAAAATGTAACAAGCCGAACAGAAATGCTTATAAGGCTGTCCCTACTTCAGTTGGGCACAGAACCATGCCAGAATCCTTCTGGAGGTCTGTCCTGGCCACGTACACCATCTAGGCCAGTTACAAATAAATTATTTCTAAATTATGAATTACTATGGCCGTCTTGAATTCTATTGCCTGGGCTATTTCACTTGGAGGTCCCACCAAGATAAGCCTTTGGCTCGATCTGAGGGCAGTCCCTCTCCCTGGAGGATGAAAAAGATTATGGATCCTAGGGGATGGCCACTGAGAGACCTTCCTCGGCCTCTAGTATTCACTAATCTCTTTACTGCGGACTAGGAGAGTAAGACCCAAATTTTGAATTCGGTCCAAAATTGGCATAAAGCATTCTAAAAGCCAGTTCTGGTTATTTTGAGGGGCCCCTGCAGCTGCAGTTGCCTAACTATCTTGCAGCCACCTGTCTGGTCTGTTGAGTACTCCCGTATCTGTGCAAGTGTGCCTAGCTGGACGCAGTGTTTGACTGCTGGCTCTTCATGGGACGCCATCGTAAGAGTCCTGACCTGGTTCTGGAAGACTAGTCTGTATGTTCTGTATGTTCTGTGTGATTTGTGTGTCTGTTTTGTTGGTGGCTGTTGGTTGTGGTCTATGTTCTGTGTGATTTGTCTGTCTAAAAGCTTTGTTAACAATGTTGCAACGGTGTTTAGTTTAAAATTGTGATTTCTAATTTTTAATCTGTTGCACTAATTTGTAAGCAAAAAGCAACAACAGGATTAAAAAAATGTAAAAGGTGAAAATGGAGATCTGCGTGTGTTTGTGTGTGTTTGTTTGCTTTGTATTTTGTGTTCTGTGTTAAAAAGTTAGCAAGCTTGTAAGAGATAAGAATTCAGCCTCTGTGTTGCAGGCTTAGAAAATATCAAGAAGTTTGAAAAATCTTTTTCTCTCCCTCTCTCTGTCTCTGACTGCAGCAGCCTGTGAGAAAAAGCGAGAAATGGGAGAGGAAGGAAGAAATAAAAAAAAGAAAGAAAATTAAAAAAAAAATAGATTGAAAAGGATTTGGAAGTTTGGAAAGTTAAATATATATATATATATATATATATATATATATATATATATATATATATATATATATATATATATATATATCTGCAGTGTGCTAAGGAAAAAATGTTTGAATGGAATATCTAGGTATTTTTTGTGAAGGCAGAGAACAGCACTAAAAGGGCTTGCAAGTTCACAGAAGTCCCTTTGGATTCTGGAAGGGAAAAAGGGAATTCAAGGTGAAACAAACTTCTCTCTGGGGTCAGAGATCCTGGAAAAAGCCCCTAGTCTGTTTGCTGATTTAAGAGCTTTGTTAAATTTAAAGAACAATGATTTAGAAATTTGGGAATTGGTTAAATTTTTAAATTTGTAAGTGAATGGAATTGGCTAAGTCTTTCCTGGAAGGAATTTCATTAAGAATTTTGGGATGATTCTGAAAAGAAAAAAATTGTGAGAAATGATTATGTTATAGTCTTTGCATGCTAGATTTGTTTATTCTGAGTATAAGATCTTGGAATCTGTTTGAGTATCGATAACTTTCTTACTACAAAGGAAGAAAGAAAAAAAGAAGAGAATAGAATTCCAATTTAGCCTGGGCTCGGTCATGGAAGCTCTGCCTAGAGATGCTAATTACTGTCAGACAACACTCAGGTAGAATAAGAAAAAAGCATTTGTAAGAGTCTTGTATTAGTTTGGTTCAGAGTTTGTTACCTTCTGAAATATTTTGAGTTATTTGTTAGCATAAGTTATACTTTAATTCCAGTTCTGCTGGACATGTGTGGTTTTTATGGAGGTTTGGGCTATTCATCATAGTGTGAATCTTACAGGTTTTTGAAGGAAAAAGGAAAGAGCAATGCAGGTGATTTAGGAAGGACTGATTTGTAAGGGAAATTAGAGGTTTGTGTGGTTTTGGGAAGGTGAAAGAAAGACTTTTGGGAGTAGGTGAAGAGGTGGGGGAGGGAGCCTCCCACCCCCACTGCCTTCTGCTACTTTACCAAAGGAGCATCTGGTAGGAAAGTTCTTTAAGGAGATTGTTCAAGTATGTAGCCAGGGAGAAAGAGAAAGTTGGAAATGGGTGGATTTGGGAAGAAACCTGATGTTGGGAAACTGATGGGCTAAACCTTGAAAAGGATCCCCATGTAGGAAATTGAGTGGGGAACCTGAGGGAAGTTTTTTCTATGGGGCAGGAGTGGGGGAAGGTGGCCACATGGAATCTTCTCCTCTCCTCACCCCCCACCCTGAGTATGTTTCTGTCGTTTATTTCTTATTTGATTACGGCCAGTGCAGCAAACTGTGATTTTTAAGGACATGCTTACTTTTAGGTTAATTGAGTGAATATTTGTTTCTTGATACAAATATTTTCTTGGTTGAGGAATATGGTCATAAATGTGATCCATACTTTGATACGAGTATTTCTAAAAGTTTAATTGCTGTTTTTTAAAAAAACCTTCTTGAATTCTTTTATGTGGAATTGGGTATTCTGTATAAGTTTAAATTGATTGTATTAGGTCATCCTGAGGTTATTTAAATGGCCTCTGAAAATAATAGTTTTTTTCTTTGTCCTTTTGAAAATGTTTCTGTTATGGACAATAAGCAATTTGGGATATTTTTCTATGTATTGGGTATTTTAAAAGCAAATTTAATTGTATGTATAATGTTCACTTATGTAACATCTACTTAAATATGATAATTGTTCTAAGTTGTGAACTTACTGAGGCAAAATTTCTTTCTGTTATTACTGTAAGGTTATGATAAATAATTGTTTAAGAGTTATCAGAAATTTGATTAATGGAATTTGTTATTGGAGGTAAAATTTCTTGGGTTTATAATTAATTAGTTAATGCTATTTGGGAGTTTTAAAGCTCCACCCTCTGACAGTTACTGGGACAATTGATAAGCAGTTAAAACTCAATTGCTTATGTTATATTATAGTTATGTTCTTGCATTTTTCCTTCTGTAACTGATCTCTCTGATCAGAGCAATGGTCTGTTAATGCAACTCAATAGAACTGTTAATGCAATTCAATTACCATATATACTCGAGTATAAGCCGACCCGAATATAAGCCGAGGCCCCTAATTTTAACCCAAAAATCTGGGAAAACTTATTATATCAGTAGGTTTAGGTAGCGCACCGGTGCCCGCAGAGGAAGAGAGTGGGTGCCGGTATATGTATGTAGAGCAGTTGCCAACATTAGTCCCGTTACCAACTGTGATACTACAGGAACAGCCGCATCACCGTAGCAACGGCCGGCCCTGTAGTATTACAGTGGGCACTCCTATTACACAGCAGGGGGGCATTCAAAGGATATTTACACATGTTTTATCTAGTGACTCGAGTATAAGCCGAGAAGGAGATTTTCTGACCAAAAATTGGGCAGAAAAACTCGGCTTATACTCGAGTATATACAGTATGTCATGCCTTGCTATTTTCAGTCTGGTTATATGTAATCATTGTATCCTAAATGCTTGGGTAACTGAGCATTTTGCCTGGTCATCTGTTACTGGATATTTGTGTTTTATTTCTTTAAGGTTTCTACATGATAAGAGGACAATTAACAGGGGTCTGTGAGACCTCACTGAAGTTGCAACTTGGGGCTGCACCCGTTTGCTTGGCCTGTAAAGCAAACTCATCTCTTCACACAGGAAACTGCTGGCCAATCCATTTTGGCCTCCTCATGTTTTGCAGCAGTCTGGTGAACTGAGTCTTTCTATCTTAGACTGATCTAATCTTTATGTGTTAGATTTGTGTTTTTGTTCTAGATTTTGGTCAAATTACAGCTATTGACTTGCTTCTGGAACCTGGATCAGCTTTGATCAGCTTTGATTGTCAGCATGACACACCCACTTTATCCATGAAATGAGAGCCTCCTATCACTTCACAGCCTGAAGCAGCAGTTTTCTTATATGAGACCATGGACTAGACCCTGCATCGAATGTACTTTGGACTGATATAAGGGACTTTGGGAATGGTTGATGACTGACTGTTAAACCTTGCCTGGACCATCTATTACTGTGTGTTTAAGATTGGGATGGGATTTGTTAAAACCTCTGTGATTATTGCTATTATGTTTGAGGGATTTTTAGGAAATGCTACTGTATTAGTCTGTTATGTATAGGGATTTTGATTCGCTCTTGGGATTTATATGGGGAATAGTCATTTGATAATTCCTTTTCATGAGAAAAAAAGGGGAGGAAGAGATAGAACATTGGGAAAACTGGTATATTTTTTTCAAAATCCTGAAAGAATGGGAAGCCCTACCTCCTACTCACTACTCAAATGCCTTAGGCATTTCTGCCCCACCCCCATCTCACTAGTTCAGATTTAATTTGGATGCTTTAGTTTTAGAATCCCTTATTTTGTCAAAATTGCCCTGGCAGACTCAATTTTGGGGATTATTATTATTTTTTTTTTTTTAGAAAAGTTAGAAATCAGACACCTGTCCTGAGACTGGCAGTCTCTCTCTGACCTGTTTTTCTTCAATCCTGTAACCCCAGTTCATTAATTAGTACCTCAGCATTTCAGAGGACTTTGCTTGATATCAGGCATCTAAAAGTTTGGGGTTTGCCTGCCATGATGGTCTAACTGTGCATAATCTGCTCTGCAATCTGATCCTTTCGAGACAGGTGGTGCTACTACAGCCTCATCCTACTCCCCTGGAGAGATCTGCCCCTCTGAATGGGCTTGAGCTTTTGGGCCCTGCTGCTCTGTAAGCAGAGACTGAATTAAGTGCACAAATGACCACAGACCTAACTCACAGCGAACTGACCATCTCAAACTGGCTTCTCTGGCTGAGATGGTGCCCCAGAACTATAGAGGACCTGACATGCTTGTAACAGGGAACCTTGTACTGCTCTTAACTCTGGGATTATCAGGGAGAGACTTGCTCTTGCCATATGAGTCCTTACATTGTTCTAGTTTTATTTTGGGTTGGTCAAAATTATGGTGCTACGACCTCCTGGGTATCTAGAGGAAGGTGCTAATATTCAAAGTTTGAATATTTAGGAGAGAGAATGTGGAATGTTATGCTACAGTTCTCTTTAATTGTCCTGACTCAGTTTCCCTAATAGGTTCTGCCTCAGTTTCCCTAAATTGTTCTGTCTCAAGTTTCCTTAACTGTTTTGCTTAACTGATCTTAACTGATCTGTAACTGATGCCTTTAGTTGCAAACCTGCTTCTGGTTCATTAAGGACTGAGGGCCATTTGTTCTAAGGTTATAAAATGTTAATGTGAGACTCAAGGGGAAGTCCAGACTTCCTGGCTCCTATCAGAATGTCCTGTGTCTCCCACCTTGCTGTCAGAACCAGATCCAAAGTCTGTTCCCACTCACTGTGTTCTGACCTTGCCCCTGCCTTGGTTTACTCCTGTGGTTGTACCATGTGTATGTATACATGTCATTGAGAACTCACATTAACCACTGGATACTTTAAAAATTGAATCCTGTCCTGTCAATCAAACTCTCCCTTTGATAGAAGGTTGGGAGCTCTCTGATCTGTCTTGCCTCGGTTTCTCCGGCCTTACATTTGCCTTGTTAGTTTTCAGGTCAATGCAGACATTAGGGCCCTAGAGGGTCTCCTTACTCATCTTGGAAGGTCAGTGGGCTTCATGGCAGAAGTTGTGTTACAAACGTGCCATGTGTTAGATCCACTGTTCGTGAAGCAAGGGGTCTGTGTGTGGCACTGGGAGCATCTTGTTGCTTCTATGCAAAATCAGTTGGGTGTCATTAGGGAATCTCTTGCTTCCCTGTATAAGTAGTTAGATGACCGGGAGGCCAGTCGTGAGGCTTCAAGCAGTCACTGTATGACTGGCTGACCACCGTCCTTGGGAGGTACTGGCCCAGTCCTCTTGTTCCTTCTCCTCATAGCACCCTGCATAAAAAAGTGCCTCATCTCTTGCATTCAGGATGACTTACAGACCTGGAACTTTTCGCTCTTAAGGTGGCTTATTCCTGGTTGGCCTCAGATGAGTCACAACTATGAACGTTAAAAGGGGGGAGTGAAATGGACAAAAGGACTGGCCCTCCTTTCTCCCATACTTCAAAGGCCGGGGGCTAGCAGAAGAATGTTTGCTCAATTAGATTAGGGGACTTCTTTTGCACTTCAAAGGGCCAGAACAACAAATGCTCCTAAGGGTATCTGTTCTGAGAGGATGGTTGCCTAACCCTGATCCCTATCTATGTTAAAACATCTGCCCCGTAAATCAAACCACAAAATAAATAAGAAAGAAGTCAAAGAGGTAAACAGAATACTAGAAAAGTTAGATATGATAGATCTCTGGAGAAAATGTAATGGAGACAGAAAGGAATACACTTTCTTTTCAGCAGTTCATGGAACCTATACAAAAATTGACCATATATTAGGACATAAAAACCTCAAACTCAAATGCAGTAAGGCAGAAATAGTAAATGCATCCTTTTCAGACCAGGATGCAATGAAAATTACATTCAACAAAAAACCAGGGGGAAGTAGACCAAAAAATAATTGGAAACTAAATAATCTCATGCTAAAGAATGATTGGGTGAAACAGCAAATCATAGACATAATTAATAACTTCACCCAAGAAAATGATAATAATGAGACATCATACCAAAATGTATGGGATGCAGCCAAAGCGGTAATAAGGGGAAATTTCATATCTCTAGAGGCTTATTTGTATAAAATAGAGAAAGAGAAGATCAATGAATTGGGTTTGCAACTAAAAATGCTAGAAAAGGAACAAATTAAAAACCCCCAGTCAAACACTAAACTTGAAATTCTAAAAATAAAAGGAGAGATCAATAAAATTGAAAATAAAAAAACTATTGAAATGATTAATAAAACTAAGAGTTGGTTCTATGAAAAAAACAACAAAATAGACAAACCCTTAGTAAATCTGATTTAAAAAAGGAAAGAGGAAAATCAAATTGTTAGTCTTAAAAATGAAAAGGGAGAACTCACCAGTAACGAAGAGGAAATTAGAGCAATAATTAGGAGTTACTTTGCTCAACTTTATGCCAATAAATTCGACAACTTAAATGAAATAGAAAAATACCTCCAAAAATATAGCTTGCCCAAACTAACAGAGGAAGAAGTAAATATCCTAAACAGTCCCATCTCAGAAAAAGAAATAGAACAAACTATCAATCAACTCCCTAAGAAAAAATCCCCAGGACCAGATGGATTTACATGTGAATTCTACCAAACATTTAAAGAACAATTAACTCCAATGCTAAATAAACTATTTGAAAAAATAGGGATCGAAGGAGTCCTACCAAACTCCTTTTATGACACAGATAGGCTGAAAACAGAGAAAGAAAATTATAGACCAATCTCCCTAATGAATATTGATGCTAAAATCTTAAATAAAATATTAGCAAAAAGATTACAGAAAATCATCTCCAGGATAATACACTATGACCAAGTAGGATTTATACCAGGAATGCAGGGCTGGTTCAATATTAGGAAAACTATTAGCATAATTGACTATATCAATAACCAAACAAACAAAAACCATATGATCATCTCAATAGATGCAGAAAAAGCATTTGATAAAATCCAACATCCATTCCTAATAAAAACACTTGAGAGCATAGGAATAAATGGACTTTTTCTTAAAATAGTCAGGAGCATATATTTAAAACCATCAGTAAGCATCATATGCAATGGAGAAAAACTGGAACCTTTCCCAGTAAGATCTGGAGTGAAAGAAGGTTGCCCTCTATCACCATTATTATTTAATATCGTATTAGAAACACTAGCCTCGGCAATAAGAGTCGAGAAAGATATTAAAGGAATTAGAGTAGGCAATGAAGAAACCAAACTATCACTCTTTGCAGATGATATGATGGTATACCTAGAGAACCCCAGAGATTCTACTAAAACACTATTAGAAATAATTCATAATTTTAGCAAAGTAGCTGGCTACAAAATAAATCTCCATAAATCCTCAGCATTTTTATACATCTCCAACAAAACTCAACAGCAAGAGATACAAAGAGAAATTCCATTCAGAATAACTGTTGATACCATAAAATATTTGGGAATCTATCTACCAAAGGAAAGTCAGGAATTATATGAGCAAAATTATAAAAAAGTCTCCACACAAATGAAGTCAGACTTAAATAATTGGAAAAATATTAAGTGCTCTTGGATCGGCCGAGCGAACATAATAAAGATGACAATACTCCCTAAACTAATCTATTTATTTAGTGCTATACCAATCAGACTTCCAAGAAAATATTTTAATGATCTAGAAAAAATAACAACAAAATTCATATGGAACAATAAAAAGTCGAGAATCTCAAGGGAATTAATGAAAAAAAAAAATCAAATGAAGGTGGCCTAGCTGTACCTGATCTAAAATTATATTATAAAGCAGCAGTCACCAAAACCATTGGGTATTGGCTAAGAAATAGATTAGTGGATCAGTGGAAAAGGTTAGGTTCACAAGACAGAATAGTCAATTATAGCAATCTAGTGTTTGACAAACCCAAAGCCCCTAACTTCTGGGAAAAGAATTCATTATTTGATAAAAACTGCTGGGATAATTGGAAATTAGTATGGCAGAAATTAGCCATGGACCCACACCTAACACCATATACCAAGATAAGATCAAAATGGGTCCATGACCTAGGCATAAAGAACGAGATTATAAATAAATTAGAGGAACATAGAATAGTTTATCTCTCAGACTTGTGGAGGAGAAAGAAATTTGTGACCAAAGATGAACTAGATTACTGATCACAAAATAGAAAATTTTGATTACATCAAATTAAAAAGCCTTTGTACAAACAAAACTAATGCAAACAAGTTTAGAAGGGAAGCAACAAACTGGGAAAACATCTTCACAGTTAAAGGTTCTGATAAAGGCCTCATTTCTAAAATATATAGAGAACTGACTCAAATTTATAAGAAATCAAGCCATTCTCCAATTGCTAAATGGTCAAAGGATATGAACAGACAATTTTCAGAGGATGAAATTGAAACTATTACCACTCATATGAAAGAGTGTTCCAAATCATTATTGATCAGAGAAATGCAAATTAAGACAACTCTGAGATACCACTACACACCTGTCAGATTGGCTAAGATGACAGGAAAAAATAATGATGAATGTTGGAGGGCATGCGGGAAAACTGGGACACTAATGCATTGTTGGTGGAGTTGTGAACGAATCCAACCATTCTGGAGAGCAATCTGGAATTATGCCCCCAAAATTATCAAATTGTACATACCCTTTGATCCAGCAGTGTTTCTATTGGGCTTATATCCCAAAGAAATACTAAAGAAGGGAAAGGGACCTGTATGTGCCAAAATGTTTGTAGCAGCCCTATTTGTAGTGGCTAGAAACTGGAAAATGAATGGATGCCCATCAATTGGAGAATGGCTGGGTAAATTGTGGTATATGTATGTTATGGAATATTATTGTTCTGTAAGAAATGACCAGCAGGATGAATACAGAGAGGACTGGCGAGACTTACATGAACTGATGCTAAGTGAAATGAGCAGAACTAGGAGATCATTATACACTTCGACAACGATATTGTATGAGGACATATTTTGATGGAAGTGGATTTCTTTGACAAAGAGACCTAAGTTTCAATTGATAAATGACGGACATAAGCAGCTACACCCAAAGAACGAACACTGGGAAACAAATGTGAACTATTTGCATTTTAGTTTTTCTTCCCGGGTTATTTATACCTTCTGAATCCAATTCTCCCTATGCAACAAGAGAACTGTTCGGTTCTGCAAACATATATTGTATCTAGGATATACTGCAACATATCCAACATATAAAGGACTGCTTGCTATCTAGGGGAGGGGGTGGAGGGAGGGAGGGGGAAAAAAAAATCGGAAAAGAAACGAGTGCAAGGAATAATGTTGTCATTATAAAGTAATCATTAAATTAAAAAAAAATGAAAAAAAAAAAAAAAAAAAAAAAACATCTGCCCCGGTGGATTCTCCTTTCATCCAGCAAAACCCCCATTCTCCTGTTGTAAAACTCGAATCACAGTTTAATGTCAAAATGTAACAAGCCAAACAGAAATGCTTATAAGGCTGTCCCTCCTTCAGTTGGGCACTGAACCATGCCAGAATCCTTCTGGAGGTCCGTCCTGGCCATGCACACCATCTAGGCCAATTACAAATAAATTATTTCTAAATTATGAATTACTATGGCCATCTTGAATTCTATTGCCTGAGCTATTTCAGAACAGAGAACCGAATTTTAGAATAAACTAAAAGGAAAGAAAATTAATGAAGGAAAGCAAAAAAAAAAAAAAAAAAAAAAAAAAAAAACCCAAACCTTATTTTTTTAAAGTGTGCTTTTTAAAACTAATAAACATGAGAAATTTGAAAGAATGAGATATATATTTTATCCTGGAGGGAAAAGAGTAAGACTGGAGTCTATTTAAAGAGAATAGGAGGTTTTGAATTAATCATTTAACTGAGAATAAGAATGGACAAAAGAAGGGAAAAATAGTTAATTAAATAAAAGAAAAAAACAACAAAAAAGTAAATAATGAAAGCAAAATGGGGAAAGTAGGAAAGGTTAATAAATGGGATGTGTGTGTGTGTGTGTGTGTGTGTGTGTGTGTGTGTGTAAAACTATGGTAATAGAGTGGCAATATAGTTTAAGAAAAACTAATTGTAAAGGTAAAATATTTTACTTGGAAAAAGAAAGGGAGTAAGATAATCAAAGAAGCAAAACAATCTAAAGAAAAAAATATAAAATTCTCTCTGGCTTTTAAAGTTATTTGCAATCTGGCTCCTTCCTATCTCTCCTGGCTCCTTAACACTTTACTGACCTTCACCTATTCTCCAGTTGGCCTTCTTGCTTTGTTCTTTTTTGGTCATAATATTCCTATCTTTGTGCCTTTGTACTGACTGTCCCCTATTTCTATAATGCTCTCCCTTTGGTATTTGCCTCCTGTTTTTCCTAGCTTCCATCAAAATTCAGCCTCTGTTCTACCTTCTGCAAGAGGGCTTTTCTTGTTTCCTTCAATGCCAGAGCTTTATTATATATTACATAAGTACATAGTCTGACCATATCACTCCTTATACAGTGACCTGCAGTGTTTTTCTATTAACTTTAAGATCAAATATAAAATCTTGTAAAGTCCTTTATAACCTAACCTCTTTCTACTTTTCCAGTGATACTGGTCTTTTTTCTGTTCTTCAAAAATGAAACTCTATCCTGACTTTAGGCATTTTCCATAATTGTTCCTGGTGTCTGCCTATCTTTTCCCTGCCCTCTTTAAAATCTCAGCTAAAATCCCGACTTCTGTAAGAAACTTTCCCCAGTACGCTTGCTTTAATCTTAATGTCTTTGAGCCTTTCTCTATTTTATTCTGTATATATCCTCTTTGTAGGGTATTGTTTTCATGTTGTTTTCTATTTTTCACTGTAAGTTCTTTGAGAGGAACTATTTTTTGTCTTTGTATCCTTAGCATTTAGTACAGTATTTAGTACATAGTAGGAGCTTAATAAGTACTTGTTGACTGATTAGCTGGCCATTCTTCAGTCTCCCAGGTTCGTAATAATGGTGTTGCTGTCAACTTTTCACTCTGTCTCATACTACATATTCAATAAGTTTCTTAATCTTACAGTTACTACCTCCATAGCACCATTAGCTAGCGTCTGTCCCCTTCTTTCTATTCTCACAGCTTACACTTTAGCACCGGTCCTCATAGCTTGCAATTTAGGTATTAATTCAGTCTATCTTTTACATTGATGCCCAAGTGATTTTCCTTAAATGTAAATATAAGCACATCACTCCCCTATTTAATTGAATCTTGTAACTCCCTATAGCTTTTAGGACAAAATTAAAACTACTCTGTTGAGCTTTTAAAGACCTTCACTGATCTGCAGCTATCTTTTCAGTCTAATTTCCCATAATTCCTCTTTCTTCATTCTGGGATAAATTTGACTTTTCTTGATTTCTTATATATACTACTCCAGCTCCCATCTCTGTGTTATTGCACTACTTTGTCTCCTATGCACAGAACACTTTCCTTTTTCATCTCTATTGTCACACAATCCCTCTCTTCCTCAAGATTCAGTTCAATCACCATTCAATCTGGACTAAAGTCTAGTACCCTCATTCTTTGTCTACCTTGTATTTTATTACTTTGTATTTATCTGAATTTAGCCTATGTAAATTTATTACATATTTAATTTTATTTGTACTTGTCTTCCCTAAACTTTTTTGCAAGTAGAAAGTGTTTCATTCATTATAACTGTTTATCCTAATACTTGGCAACATCAAGAAGTATTTATTAAGCACTTATTTTATACCAAGCATTGAGGATACAAAAAAAGACAAAAACAGGACCTGTCCTCAAAGAAGTCACATTCTACTTGAGGAGACAATAAGCAGCAACCATATATCATATATAATAAAGGTTCTGGCATTGAAACCAGGAGACAAGTACAAAAGGGAGAGCATTCTAGAAATAGGGGACAGTCAAATAAAATACATGGAATTGGAGATAGAATGTCATGAGGAAGGAAGAGCAAAGCAAGAAGGCCAGAACCACTGGAGCATACATGGAAAGTAGTGCAGTGTTAAGAAAACTAGAGAGGTAGAAAGGTTGTAACTAGCTTTAAAAGCCAAAGAGATCAGCACCAAACAAAATATGAGTTTGGGATTGATAATATCTATGCAAATGTTGGTAGAAGGGCAGAGGGGTCACTTATCCTTTAAATTCTCACCTCACATAAAAGTTGGAAGGCAGTATATTAAAAAAGGGATAAATCTTTATGTAACCTCATACATAGGATTCAAAAGAGGATTCCTATAGTAATGAATTCTCTCTTCTGGATTCTGGTGGTTCACATCTATGTCATAAAAAGCTTATCTGAAATAAAGGGCTTATCTTTCTGGGGGGTTTTTGGTTTACTCTAGGTTATCAATCTCTCTGTGTGCTCACTTAACTCTCTTATTTATCTACATAACTGGCTGAGGGAAATTATCATAAATTCCCTCCAAAGTAAATATGATTTCCCAGTGAAAATCAGCATCTCGCCTCATGCTCAAGCAAAATGTGTCTCTTTTTATCCAAACTTACACATATCTTCTGTTCGTTATCAATGTTGCTGTTATTAACCACATAACAGTAATCAGTGACTTCAATTTTTCTTTATATAAAATGAAAACAAATGATAGTGGTGAAAGAATAAAGAGCAAAGAGTGAGGGAATATCTTTGGGGAAATCTATGGCAAACAGTGTTAACACTACTAACTGCAGCCAAAATCAGCTTTTTTCCAACTTGGGATAAAGATAGTTAAAGTAGGGGGGGATTGAATAAGGGAGAGGGCTCTCTAATAATCTCTTTCATTATGTTAGCAGTTTTTTGTTTGAGATCCCACTTTAAAAAAATCAACTCTCCAGACTCCGTTTTGGTAGCCACAGTAGCCAGAGAAACTTGTTAGAGCTTTTGTAGGAAATATCAGGTACATAAGCCCAGAGATCTAAACCAATGTTGCACCTCAAATTGGCCACATGAGACCAAAATGGAAAATTAACAAACTCCAACCTTGACTCAGTTCAGCACCATTAAAGTGGATGTCCTAGACACATCATGACTCAATCTGACCAAAACAGAAGTAGGATTCTTTTATCTGCCCCAAAAAAATTTCCTGAAAAAAGTCATAGAAGGTCCACTTCTAAAATATCATTCACCTTGTGGTCTCTAGATTAGTATCTTCATGGCATTGTACATTATAAATTGAGACAGAATTTTGGGAAGAGGGCTGGACTAATAGAATCATAAGATCCTAGATTTAGAACTGGAAGGAACCCTATAGGTCATCTAATCTAATCCTCATTTTAGATTGATGAGAATCAAAGAGAGTAAGTGATTTGTCCAAGTTCACATAGCTAGTATATTTCAGAAACAAGTCTGAAATTCAGTTCTCCCTGTTGACAATGCTAAGATACTTAGCATTGTCTAGCCAGTAGCAAAAATTTTATAGCACATTATTCAAATGAATGAGTTTATGGCAGGTAGCTGGGTTGAGGTAAAGGAAGAAGGAATGGACAATACTAATTTACCTAGAGAGAGTATGGAAGTTATTACAGGTAATAGACTAGTAATTCTTTAAAGTAAAATGCTATAATAGAAGAGAATTATACACACTCAACTCATGGACTTTTCTATTTGTATTTACATGGATATTTAGCTGATGAGAACAATCACTGGATTCTGGTCTTTTGAAGGGCCATAACAGTAATTACAGAATTAACAGAATTGGGCCTCACAGATATGAGAGTTGGAAAGGAGCTCATTGATCATTTAGTTGGAACTGTACCCAGAAGAGTTCCCATAATTATATGTTTGACTAGTAGTTATCCAGCCTCTGTTCAAAAGAGTTCCAAGGAGGGAAAACTGCTTAATAATCAAAATGACTCATTCCATTTTAGAAGGCTTCAGTTTATTTTTAATTTTTTTTTCCTGACATAAAACCCAGTTTACTACTTTTCAACTTTCTCTCCATTTCCTCTAGATCTGCCCTCAGAAGCCAACCAGAACAAGAATAATCCTTTATCCACAGGAAAACTGTGCAAATATTTGAGCAAAACTTTTATGCTTCTTATTTCTCCTACTTTCCACCAGGTCTTCTCTTGTTCAGGTTAAACATTCCCTTGTCCTCAATCAGTCCTCATATGATATGGACCCATGGTCCTTCCTCTTCCTAGTTGATTTCTGGATACTCTCCAGCTTATCTTCTGAAACTTTTCTTCTTGAATGGAACACAAAAATTCAGAGGAGTGCAGAACATAAAGAGACTAGGTATTGCTATCACCCTGAGAAGTTTAGGTAATTCTCTAAGATCATTAACTGTTGGACAAGGTTTTAAACTTCATTGGCAGAGAGGGAATTTTCTCAACTAGTAGTTTCCTGTACCAGCAGAACCACATCTTTGAGAATCATATCTTTGAGAAGATATAAATAACTATTTCAAAATATTTCACAGTACAGGATCACTTGAAATTTTATTTAAAGGTTTCAGCTGTTGCAAAATCTTGTGAGAACCAGTAGTTCATACTTTTTTTTGTTTGGGAGAGGTGGGAGAGAGTATTATGAATTCAAACTAATTGTTTTATAGTTGCTTTTTAAAATATGCAGGAACAGTTTGCTTGCTCTTTTTCAAAACACAAACACAATCCTAGGAACTAGTTATATAAATGAGAAGACCTGCCAAAACCCCAAGTCAAATAAATCCCAAACAAAAATTTTTATTGGCGTCTCCTGCTACCAGACATCAAAACCACGGGTGTTTTGGTGTCCCACAATGTGAGGGTCAAATGGACAAGGAAATCTGACAACAATAGTTGGACTTCACTAATAGAACTTCCCATCAAAACTCCAGGAAGCAGGATTAATTTGTGATGTAAACCTTTTTTTTTTTTTTTTTTTTTTTTTTTTTTAGTTTAAGAAATGAAGGGGATTAAAAGAAATTGCTCCCTACAGTTACATAGCTGAGAATCCCAGGCAGCTGCCCCCCAAACCAAGCACCCACATATAGTGAGACAGACATATGTTCCTCCTTTTCCCCAAACATGTCCATACGGCAACAACAGTTTAGAACAACAATCCCTTAAGTTTTTGAAGAAGTCTTCTCTAGGATAATGAGTAGACCTCTCAGTCTTTTTGATAAACAGTATTCATCAGCAACAGTTTGGGAACATTCAGACAGTCCTGATGCCTCTGTGGACAAACAGTAGTATGTCTGGTGTGGGAAGAGAGATTTTTCCCTTGTTTTACACCCTAAGCGTTTGAGTAATTCTTGGAGAGACCAATGGCTTTTTTTACTCTTGTTGATGTTATTTACTATCAGCAATTCATTAGCCTTTTCTTTCTCATATCTACATTAAAATTTGAGAGGACTGCCAAATTTTCTTATTACCAAATCGCTTTCTTTCTCCAGTAGTAAATAAATTCCAGCTATCACTATGTAACACTTCAAATCCAAATGATCTAAAGATTAGTATGATATCATCCTAATTAAAATACAGTTATTCTTCTCTTGCTTCTCATGTGTTTGGTTGTTTCTTATCTCATCCTCTTTGAGTTTCTTTTTTTTTTCAGATTTTATTTTATTTTATAATAACTTTATATTGACAGAATCCATGCCAGGGTAATTTTTTTTTACAACATTATCCCTTGCACTCGCTTCTGTTCCAATTTTTCCCCTCCATACCTCTACCTCCTTCCCTAGATGGCAAGCAGTTCTATATATGTTAGATATGCTGCAGTATATCCTAGATATAATATATGTTTTCAGAACTGAACAGTTCTCTTATTGCACAGGGAGAATTGGATTCAGAAGGTAAAAATAACCCGGGAAGAAAAACAAAAATGCAAATAGTTCACATTCGTTTCCCAGTGTTCTTTCTTTGGGTGTAGCTGCTTCTGTCCATCATTTATCAATTGAAATTCAGTTATGTCTCTTTGTCAAAGAAATCCACTTCCATCAGAATACATCCTCATACAATATTGTTGTCGAAGTGTATAATGATCTCCTGGTTCTGCTCATTTCACTTAGCATCAGTTCATGTAAGTCTCTGCAAGTCTCTCTGTATTCATCCTGCTGGTCATTTCTTACAGAACAATAATATTCCATAACATATTCATATACCACAATTTACCCAGACATTCTCCAATTGATGGGCATCTATTCAATTTCCAGTTTCTAGCCACTACAAACAGGGCTGCCACAAACATTTTGGCACATACAAGTCCCTTTCCCTTCTTTAGTATTTCTTTGGGATATAAGCCAAGAAGTAACACTGCTGGATCAAAGGGTATGCGCAGTTTGATAACTTTTGGGACATAATTCCAGATTGCTCTCCAAAATGGTTGAATTCGTTCACAGTTCCACCAACAATGCATCAGTATCTGAGTTTTCCCTCATGCCCTCCAACATTCATCATTATTTTTTCCTGTCATCTTAGCCAATCTGACAGGTGTGTAGTGGTATCTCAGAGTTGTCTTAATTTGCATTTCTCTGATCAATAGTGATTTGGAACACTCTTTCATATGAGTGGTAATAGTTTCAATTTCATCCTCTGAAAGTTGTCTGTTCATATCCTTTGACCATTTATCAATTGGAGATTGGCTTGATTTCTTATAAATTAGAGTCAGTTCTCTATATATTTTGGAAATGAGGCCTTTATCAGAACCTTTAACTGTGAAGATGTTTTCCCAGTTTGTTGCTTCCCTTCTAATCTTGTTTGCATTAGTTTTGTTTGTACAAAGGCTTTTTAATTTGAAATAATCAAAATTTTCTATTTTGTGATCAGTAATGGTCTCTAGTTCATCTTTGGTCACAAATTTCTTTCTCCTCCACAAGTTTGAGAGATAAACTATCCTATGTTCCTCTAATTTATGTATAATCTCATTCTTTATGCCTAGGTCATGGACCCATTTTGATCTTATCTTGGTATATGGTGTTAAGTGTGAGTCCCTGCCTAATTTCTGCCATAATAATTTCCAGTTATCCCAGCAGTTTTTATCAAATAATGAAGTCTTATCCCAAAAGTTAGGATCTTTGGGTTTGTCAAACACTGAATTGCTATAGTTGACTATTCCATCTTGTGAACCTAACCTGTTCCACTGATCAACTAATCTATTTCTTAGCCAATACCAAATGGTTTTGGTGACTGCTGCTTTATGATATAATTTTAGATCAGGTACAGCTAGGCCACCTTCATTTGATTTTTTTTTCAATAATTGTTCCATATGAATTTTGTTGTTATTTTTTCTAGATCATGAAAATATTTTCTTGGAAGTCTGATTGGTATAGCACTAAATAAATAGATTAGTTTAGGGAGTATTGTCATCTTTATTATATTCACTTGGCCTATCCAAGAGCACTTAATATTTTTCCAATTATTTAAGTCTGATTTTATTTGTGTGGAAACTTTTTTGTAATTTTGCTCATATAATTCCTGACTTTCCTTTGGTAAATAGATTCCCAAATATTTTATGCTATCAACAGTTATTCTGAATGGAATTTCTCTTTGTATCTCTTGCTGTTGGATTTTGTTGGTGATGTATAAAAATGCTGAGGATTTAAGGGGATTTATTTTGTATCCTGTTACTTTGCTAAAATTATGAATTATTTCTAATAGCTTTTTAATAGAAGTTCTGGGGTTCTCTAAAAATACCATCATATCATCTGCAAAGAGTGATAGTTTGGTTTCCTCATTGCTTACTCTAATTCCTTTAATCTCTTTCTCGGCTCTTATTGCAGAGGCTAGTGTTTCTAATACAATATTGAATAATAATACTGATAGTGGGCAACCTTGCTTCACTCCAGATCTTACTGGGAAAGGTTCCAGTTTTTCCCCATTGCATATGATGCTTACTGATGGTTTTAAATATATGCTCCTGACTATTTTAAGGAAAAGTCCATTTATTCCTATGCTCTCAAGTGTTTTTATTAGGAATGGATGTTGGATTTTATCAAATGCTTTTTCTGCATGTATTGAGATGATCATATGGTTTTTGTTTGTTTGGTTATTGATATAGTCAATTATGCTAATAGTTTTCCTAATATTGGACCAGCCCTGCATTCCTGGTATAAATCCTACTTGGTCATAGTGTATTATCCTGGGGATGATTTTCTGTAATCTTTTTGCTAATATTTTATTTAAGATTTTAGCATCAATATTCATTAGGGAGATTGGTCTATAATTTTCTTTCTCTGTTTTCAACCTACCTGGTTGAAAGGAGTTTGGTAGGACTCCTTCAATCCCTATTTTTTCAAATAGTTTATTTAGCATTGGAGTTAATTGTTCTTTAAATGTTTGGTAGAATTCACATGTAAATCCATCTGGTCCTGGGGATTTTTTCTTAGGGAGTTGGTTGATAGTTTGTTCTATTTCTTTTTCTGAGATGGGAGTGTTTAGGATATTTACTTCTTCCTCTGTTAGTTTGGGCAAGCTATATTTTTGGAGGTATTCTTCTATTTCACTTAAGTTGTCGAATGTATTGGCATAAAGTTGGGCAAAGTAACTCCTAATTATTGCTCTAATTTCCTCTTCGTTAGTGGCGAGTTCTCCCTTTTCATTTTTAAGACTAACAATTTGATTTTCCTCTTTCCTTTTTTTAATCAGATTTACTAAGGGTTTGTCTATTTTGTTGGTTTTTTCATAGAACCAACTCTTAGTTTTATTAATTAATTCAATAGTTTTTTTACTTTCAATTTTATTGATCTCTCCTTTTATTTTTAGAATTTCAAGTTTAGTGTTTGACTGGGGGTTTTTAATTTGTTCCTTTTCTAGCATTTTTAGTTGCAAGCCCAATTCATTGACCTTCTCTTTCTCTATTTTATACAAATAGGCCTCTAGAGATATGAAATTTCCCCTTATTACCGCTTTAGCTGCATCCCATACATTTTGGTATGATGTCTCATTATTATCATTTTCTTGGGTGAAGTTATTAATTATGTCTATGATTTGCTGTTTCACCCAATCATTCTTTAGTATGAGATTATTTATTTTCCAATTATTTTTTGGTCTACTTTCCCCTGGCTTTTTGTTGAATGTAATTTTC